>NC_136601.1:13696480-13898980 GCF_910589615.1 Taurulus bubalis
TTGTTTGTTGAATGTTTATAGCTTCCGTTAGCACAGTCTCAACGACCACTGAGGAACCAGTAGATACAAAATCCAAATCCCTCTATAAAAGAAGAGATGCCCTCTGGGCAGCCATAGCTCATAGTTGGCCTGATTTAGTGGCAGGCAGGAATCTGGGCTTGAATAAAGACAGAGAGAGCGAGGGCAGAGTGGGAGAGAGAGAGAGAGAGAGGAAAAGATAGCTCCCTGTGTGATAAATAGCCCCGGCTCTCTCTATTGCATTAGCCGTCCGGGCCGATAGATTGCGAGCCCAATAGACCCAGACGTATGCGATTGGTTTCTCATATAAAAGTTGCATATTAAATTCCTTCACAGGACTGTGCCCCCCAAGCATGAAGGAAGGGAGGAAGAAATGGGAGTGAAAAAGCAGAAAGTAGAGAAAGGCGTGGAAGAGCAAGAAAAAGGTTTTTTATGAGAGGCAAAACGAAGGCAGAGAGTTGGGGAAGTCGGAGTAGAAAGGGGGAAAGATAATGGCAGGAGAAAAGTAGCTTGATGGTAGAAAAGACAAATGGTGATGTCATGTATTTAATAGGTCCTCAGATATTGGGAGATGAGTGCGAACGTACGTCCATTTAATCAGTATTGCTTCCCAATGAAGATTTCTCTCTTGTTTTGTGCTTACTCCCCCCTCCCCCCTTCTTCTGTTCTCAGCCGTTCTCCACATGCTAACGACCTCTCTAATTGTTTCCAAGCTCATTAAGATGCTGATGTTTTAATAGTAATTAATCCGTCATTTGCCTACATGCAAACACGGGCCACTGAGGTTTGTTCATCGCTGTTTCAATACACTGATAATGCAGTAGCCTAGTCAAAGGAGACAATATCCTGCTAATTTAGCTCATCACTGTTAATTGGTTGTTAAGTGCCTTTAATTACCAAGCAGGCTTTGGGATTTAGGTCGGCAGAAAGAGGGGGATCGCTATGATTGTCCCTGCCGCTGTAATGGATCTTGTGTGAACTTTGAAAACTTGAATAAATGACCAAAGCGTGAAAAGAGACACACATTGACCCTGTTCTGTTTTCTATCTCCGTCGTGTCTTTCTCCTCATTTCCTTTCTTCTTTTCCTTCCTTTCCTCCATCCTCCCATCCCTTCCTCCATCTCTGTCTCACTCCCTATCTCCTTCTCCATGATATTATTAACTCATTAAGTTTTTTTCATTATTTTTAATAAAAGATGAGTTATGGCTTTAGCCTCACTGTGGCAGCATCCCCCCACACCCTCCACCTCCCTCCCTCTCTCACTTCCCCTTCAACCATTTACTCTCTCCCCTCCTCCCCCCAATCCCCCATTTTCTCCTTCCTCCTTGGCCATATTGTGCCTCCTCTGATACATTTGACCCTTGAACTGCGGTTTGTGACCTCAGTGTCGCTGGTTACAACCTTCTGGCCATCTTCTTTGCTCTCGTCGCAGTCACTCACGTCTATCAATCATCTCTCTTTCTCATAGCGCTGAGCAGTCTTTAGATGGCATTCATAAGATTTATGATTCATGATTCCCTCTCTTCTGTCTGTGTCTGAGAGATAGTGTCAGGGAGAGACAGAATAGAGGGAGGGAAAAGGGGGTAGAGAGAAACAAAGTCAGAGACTAGAGAGAGAAAGAAGGAGAGGGGCTTGTCGATGACACAGTTGAATAATGACAATATCTATGATTGATAGCTTATACAGAGCTAGCCGAGTGTGGGTACTGTATGTGTGTGTGTGTGTGTGTGTGTGTGTGTGTGTGTGTGTGTGTGTGTGTGTGTATGTGTGTGTGTGTGTGTGCGTGTGTGTGTGTGCGCACCAGAGTGACAGAAGGAGAGAGAGAGTCCATATGTTTTGTTTTCCCCCACATTAATCTGATGTTTAAGAAGCAATGATGAATGGTTTTCATGTAGTTTGAGCTGTCAATGGTCAAGAGATGGAGACGGGTAGCAAGTCACCTGAATTACCAAAGGACACGGGCTGTTTATGTTGGAATAAAGGGACTAAAGGAGATGAAAGCCTAATAAATGTCTTTAAGTTAGAGAGAATGAGCACAGATAAGACGGACTCTCTGATTTATGAACTACTCTGGTTTTTAGCCACGAAACCCCTAAATGAAACATTTACTGCATCTGTTTGTCATTTTATTCTCACTGTGACTCAGATTTTGTAAAAAGCCTTTTCAAAGGCACTTAAATGAGCATTGTTTGTTATTAGGTTAATAAAATACTCACTGCTCCGTACCTGGAAAGAGTTGTTCACTGTAATCATTATTCTCAAGAAGTAATCCCTCCTCGTGCTGCTACTTGTAAGTGATGGGGGAGAAAAATATTGTCTAATGTTTCTAACGTTCAGCCAAGCCAAATAAGAGGCTTCAGCAGTCTGGACAAAGGAAGTCAAGAGGTTATATTTAAAAGTTAAACTATCTTTAGTTTGAAATTCTTCTCTGTGTTTTGATCCACGCATACATCCTGGTCGTCACATTTCTGTATTTTTCTCAACACTAATAACAAAGTTAAACAATTTGCACATCTGAAGAAATGGTCGCATATTCCCTTCTATTCAATGGCAGCCCACAACACACAGCCCGAAAAAGGACGTAGTGTTATTGTTATGGTCCTGGTAATTGATACATGATGCAATGACTGCAAACATTACAACAATCCACTGCACTCAGAATGCAACCTTCGATACAAAAAAGTGTAAATCAGAATTCCAAGTCGTAAACATGGGCAAGGTCGATCTAGCTCCGACATAAACGGACTTTCTGTCACAGCAACCTGACGGCGCACATAGTAAACCTAGGCAAAATAACCCGTTCATCAATTGTTACTTTATGCAGTGTTTGTGTGGTGAAACGCTGTGCAGAGAGAGCTAACAATGTTTACCTGAAGGGCAACTGGTTGGTGGGTGCTACGCTGTTAGAACACTACCAATTGATGGGATGGCGTCATCAGCTGTAACCGCCGTATGACAGCCGTGAGCTAACCAGCGGGGCTTGCTCACATGTAGCCGGCCCGGCTATGTCCACAAAGCAAGGAGATGCTCGGAGAACAACACACACAGAGGAAGAGTTCATTCTCTGCTCAGGTAGACATTGCTCCATGTATCTTTATCCAGCAAATAGTTGTTTGCTGCTATGTTAATGCTTTGAATCCCTTAAAATGTCTGAAATTAGTTTTTTCAGAATTTAAGGTCATAAAGTTTCCTAAAAGTTATATCGTATTCTCTTCACTAATGGTGCCATACAAACATCATCTTTCAGCAGGCGGCCATGTTTTCCCTGAAAGATGCACTCAGGAATACTGACTTCTGACCTGCAATTGATTGTAGCATGTGTATATATAGCCTATATAGTGTTAAAACATCATGAAATAATACATTTTCAAACATCGGGGTGCATCAAGGGTTCTACTTGCTGATCTCGGTCAAAGTTAAGCAAAGGTGAGCTGGCTGGAGATTGCACCGAATCAGGAAACTATACCATCATCTAATCACATGTACTAAGTGGCCTTCAAAAATGACCAGTTCCCACTTTTCCCTTGCTGATTCTTAATGCCAACGCTGCTTCCAGCCGCAATCTCCTCCTTAAATGATTTATGATTTATTTATCTTGGATTATTGACCATCTTTCGGGGGAGTTGCTCCTCTGTAGAATCCTTTTGAGAGCTCCCATTAAGTGCAGAGCCTTTTCAAGATAATCTAACTGTAAACGTGCACATAATTGTCTCTGACTGACCGAGGACTGTGTATTTGTCCCTCATATTTGACTGTGTACTCAAGGTAGAAGGGATCACTTCCTTGCACAAAGTATTGATGGCTAGATTAAAGTGTTTTCATGTTGTTGAATGGGTTCAACCCCCATCACTTGTTTCCATCTGGTATCTGACATGCAGATGGATGTTATGTACACTTCTGTGTCAGTCCAAAAGGAAATAGCTTGAAGTATGGAGAAGGTTAAGTGTTAATGTGGCAATAGTTTGAGGCAATGTGTGCTGACAGCTGTGATGAATTGTTTCTAATGTACTTGTATTACCACTCATACAATGTTTTCCGCATCATCCCACATGATAATCCCTATCCATAGGTAACTACAGCCTATTTGTTTTGCCCTCTAAAAAATGGTAAAATACTTTATATTTTTTCTTTCAGCTGCCCTTTATTCATACAGAATGGTTGTAATTATGTATTTTAGAGGATCAGAACATGACATTTATTAGTCCTCAGTTACTTTTACAATATGATACAATACCTACATTCGACAGCTTTGTGCCACTGAATAAGCAGAAAATACACAATCTGTATTCTTCGAAATAGACACATAACATTATTTTTACATGGAGTGGTTATTTTAATAAAAGTACATTTATCACACTTCCCCCTCCAATCTCTGTTTGTGAAACATCCATTTCCATTTAGTTCGTCCAGGTTAAAGTTGTGATACGTTGTGTTTCCACTGGAGTGCACTCTCGAGTCAGCATAAATAATGTAGTTCATGAAATTGATGACCGATGTGTTAATCGGCTGGTCTCATTCAGTCCTCCAGATCTTCAATACTAGCCACCGTTGGTTTGAGAGCATATGTGTGATGATTGCTGTATCTCCATCCACGCAGAAGCATCATTATTTGTTCGGTCCTGGGTTGGTAGAGGCCGGGGGTGTGCATATAGTTTGTTCTTGCTGATGAGGTGTGGAGTTGCTGAGGTCCCATCTTCTCCAATTTGTTTTGTTGAATTATAGAGAGAGTGGTTGCTAACAGGCAGAAGAGACATGCCAATCAAAAAAGGATTCGCTTGCTTTGGGTGTACAGTATGCAGGGAGGAAATAATTATTCACTTAACCACTGCGGCGAGTGTGGATTAGCTTCACCTCTTGGTGTAGATACCAGTCATTTGCTGCATCAACACTCACTTACAATACGGAGCTGCACATGAATGTTTTAGGACGTATGATGGGTGCTAGAGATGTACAAAGTTGTGTGCACATACAATAATATTTTAGCGCTCAGTAACTGCTCTAATTATCCTTTTTTCAAAGAAGCAATAATTTAAAAAATAAACACAATACATTTACAATTTGAATAGTCAGTAAATACCTTAGTAATTAAAAGACTGAAACAAATAGTTCACAAAAAGAAAAGAGATTACAATAGATCATGAATAACAATAAATTCTGCTGGTTACAATTTAGTCACAATGCCCTTTTTTGTTTTTCGAAAAACCCACTCAGCTGTAGATGAATTCCTTTCCAAATATAGACAGTAGTTGTAAGATCTTTTTGAGTGCTGTGAGGATTTGTCCTTTTAAATCAGTTTAATTAGTTCTTTTTAGCCGTACTGGCTTCATGAAATATGACAACATTCATAAGGCCGTCTTTATGTTGGCTGACATGGTCGGATTTTGGGAAGTGTTTGCACTTTTAATGTATAAAGTTAGTAACTGCTCTCAAGTTTGAATTGCAGTCTTTAAAAGTATTGGTTATCATGAATATGTTGTTTTGTTGCTTTAACTAATACACACTTACCAAAGCAGCACATGCAAAGAGCAAACCACTTAGTCGCTACTGTTCACAAAGTGAGAACAAAGAAATGAGAGCAGGATGTGAAACTGGATAATGTATCTCCTCTGAGCTAAAAGCAAATTTCTTGGCCTAATAAGCATATTGCCATATGGCCCGATGCAGCGTGGATGACACCGCTAGGATCTGTGTGTCACAGTTCATTTGTTCTGGGCCGTCTGGGTGTGGGGAGGTCATGGGGATGTCTGCGTGTATATCTACTTACATGTCGTATTGTGGGTGCTTCGACTGCAGCACTGAAGGCTTCCAAATAGAGGGGCTTTAAATCTCTGTCCATCTTCCGTCGTCTGTCTGTTGCTCTTTCCTCTCAGGCTGATGGATTTTGGATCTTGGTTGCAACCGCAGTACACAGCACCCACCTCACCAGCACAGGCTCAGCACGACCTGCACTCATAGAGAGGAATGAGACATTAGCAAAGTATAACATGTTTGAGTGACTGATTCCGATGTTGTGTTTAAAAGTAAGACAGAGACAGAATATACAATGGGTGCAATTACATAGTGAGAGTGGGGTGTCACATACAGACAGCGTAATGCACTGTTCAAGGTCTTTTCTTGGTTTCATTGTGAGTGAAGAGAGTGTAGCATTTCCCCCCCAATTTGGATGTCACATTTTATGTATTCAATTTGAGTTTTGAGTCATGACTATGCATGTAGTCATGCACATCGCTGCATCATGTCAGGTCATGTCTTGTGTGTGTGTGTTCATGAAGCATAATATAAGTACCTTTCATTGCCGTTGACATCTGTAACAGTTGTGCCGTTTGCAAATTGGATAGTTGCTGTTGCTGTCCTGCTGTTCATTTCTTGAAGCATTATGTTTTGCTCTGTTTGACCTGCCCTGCATGTGGCAGGGGCGTGGCCACACAGCAGCGTCACCTCCGTCAGCTGGTCTCTGGCTGAGACGGGGAAAGAAGGAAAATAAGTCAAACAAAACCTGGGATAAGAACATATGATGTGTTTACACTGGTTTCATTTTGTTGTTCATAAATATACGTCCACTGTTAAAATAATTGGATTTCTGAAACCTGTGCAGATTTACCCACACACGTGAAGCTTTTTATAGCTTTACCTGCTGTTACAGTAGGAGACGGCTGCCGGCTCACCCACCCACTGTGAGTAGGGTATCGACATCTCAGTAGATAGGTGTAGGCTGACCTGAAGTCCCTGTTGAGGGCCCCATAGAGAATAGGGTTGAGTGCTGAGTTGGTGTAACCCAGCCACAACACAATGGAGAATTCTGGTACTGTGCTTGGGTCTGGATGCTCGTTTAGGCCCAACACTGTGAACATGATGAAGTACGGCAACCAACACACCACAAAAGCCCCTATCACTGCTGCCAGTGTCACTGTGGCTTTGTGCTCTCGCAGAGCCACTGCTGTTACGCTGGAAACCACAGTGGTACTGGTGGAAGGATTGTTTCTGTAGTTGTAGCTTGTGATGCAAGTTGGCCGGGCACTGATGATGCGTTTGGCCTGTGCCCGTGCAATGCGAAGTATTCGTAGGTATGTCCAGCACATAGCCACCAGAGGCAGGAAGAAAGTGAGAAGAGAGTCTGTCAGTACGTAGGGCCTGTTCAGCTCAAAACGACATTTTCTCTCTGGAGCCCAGGGCCCTTGGTTCTGTACTGTGCCATTAACGGTGTTCCACCCCATTTGGATGGGCAAGAAAGACACCGCCACCGACACTGTCCAAACACTGGCCATGGCCACAGCAACTCTCCATGGCAACACCAGTGAGGCGTATCTCAGAGGCATGGTCACTGCCAGGTAGCGGTCCACGCTGATGGCCAGGAGGGTGAGGATGGAGGCGGTGCACAGCATGACATCCATGGAGATGTAGAAGTTGCAGAAGGCCGGGCCGAGCGGCCAATCATTGTTGAGCTGAAGCAGGGCGGAGAAAGGGAGGACCAAGAGGCCGAGCAGCAAGTCTGTCACAGCCAGCGACATGATGAAGCAGTTAGTCAGGCAGCGAAGGCGTCGGGAGGCGCACACAGCCAGGCACACCAGCACGTTACCACTGACAGTCAGAAAGATGAGGAGGGCCAGGGTGACACCCAGCATCACTTGTGACAACATTATCGCTGGTGCTTCACTGGAGACAAGCTGATGACGTCAACACTGAAACTATATGTGAATCATTGTTACGTTTTATATTAAATGAGGTCTCCCTTTTTCCCAAAGAGGACACACACATTATAAGCCTTGGCCCCACATATATTACGATTACATATGATCATTCAGAGTGTTCCTGTTCTTGGTTTTCCATGGCATCGCTTTGGCCTCAACCTCATCTTCTATGGCTGTAGTGACACCTACTGGACAGAGATGAGACACACAGTTGGTAATCAACACAGTATTTTGTGTAGTTTCAGATATTACACTGGAATGGTTACTCAACAAAGAGGTTTATTTTAGATGTAACTTGTTATATATAATTTATTCATGTGTACATAGTTTATTTATTACTCTAGCCTACTTTACATGCATTAACACTATGTATGTACCACAACCATAACTGGATGAACATTGAAAAAAAAACATTTATGGATACATTCTAATTCTTCTTGTTTAACAAAAATATTGAGACACAGTATTTCATTTTAGTGCATGTGCACACATTTTATCTTTAGGCATGCATGGCCTCTGAGACCCTTTTCTATATCCATGGGTTGATACAGTACACTAAATGATGGAATACACTATTGCAGAACAATATTTTTTGTATAAACAGATTCACAAGTCATAGAGACAAAGTGTTGAAACTCAAGGCACGAATAAACTACTGACTTGGCACCAGGTCTGAAGTAGCTGATAAAGATAATGAATTAGTTACCACTGACAGAAAGACTTGCAGTGTGTGAGAAAAAAGACAACAAATAATTGCTTTTGGAGCGGACTCTAAAGATTTATGTTTATGATTTTATTCTCTGATACATTTTCAATAAACTGTGATAAATTGAAAATATTTTCCAGAAGACTAAGTGTGACTATCTTACTATCTTTTGCTGATCTGTGGCCACTGTAGTTTCATGTGTAGCACCAGTAAGGGTGGTGCTCTTGCACAGCTTCCTCTCGGTGGCTTGCTAAACTTAAAGCCTTTGCATGCTTTAGGATGGTAAAGATGGTTCAGTATGAGAGCAACATATTTAATCCATCTATTATGTATCTTCACAAGAATGCTATGCCTGCTGTCAGATATAAATTAATTAATTTCTTATAATGTTCAATTATTTCCCGTCGGCCATTTTCTTGCAGTCAAAAGTGAAGCTACCATTTCAGACTGTCCACTAATGGGAATTCCAATCTATCTATAATAAAACCATAAACCAAAACAGTAGTTTGTTTAGTTTAGGCCAAGATTTGCAACTGTGTAAACAGTCAGCATCTCTTAGCAATCTGCTACAGCTGAGATGAAGCCAGGTCTTATTTCGGTTTCAGTTAAATATGATTAACATTGTTGATCCAGCAAGGCCATGGATGGAAGGTTTGGTTTGAATGATGAGAGCAGCGAGTGAATAATGATATGATTATAAATACAGGTGCCAAATAATGGCCATGAATAACAAAAAGGTTGTTTATAAACACTCAACATCAACACAATTTCCTGTAAAGATAATTTTGACAAATATCATTTTCTTTTAGATATGTAAGCTTTTGTTTCTTCCACAGACCTTGTCGAGAGAGTCTCAGAGTGTTATTTGTCTTCTGTGAACTCATTAATGGCATGCCGGCATGAGTTTTTAATGTGTGCTTGGTGGAATAAGTATAACTACTTGATAAGTGAGGATCTGTGTGTGGAGTATGTGTTTGCGTCAGTGGGTGGTGGGTAATGTTTGTTCTTCTATTTTCTAACAATGTAATGGACATTGGGACATTTGCCAGACTTTACTTTATCAGGAGCCACTCACTTATCACCTCAATGAGAGAGAGAGAGAGAGAGAGGGAGAGAGAGAGAGAGAAACAGAGAGAGAGAGAGAGAGAGAGAGAGAGAGAGAGAGAGACGTGGAGAGGTGCACACGCTGCCTTCACATGGAGACGGAAAAAAAGAACGTTAGTTTCCATAATAAAAAAAAAGCCACGGAAAGAAATTAAAATGAATTATTATAATTATTATTAATTAAAATCTGGGTCTACTGAAACCAGAACACCATGTCTAATCTGTGAACTCTTTAATGTTGACTTCTTTGTTCCGTGGACACATTTGTCACAGACTTCCTCCAGAGCAAACACTGATAACACAACTAACGTATGAAGTGCAGCTCTCAAATGCACATGCCATCTCAGCCTTTATACTTTACAGAGCCACGGACTGACTGACTAACTGAGACCACACATCTCAAATGTTTTCATCATCACAATTTGTCTCACACTGTCAACCACTTTCTTGTCTCACTCACAAACACATGTGCACACTTTGAATGAGTTCTGGCTCAGATCCAATACGCGTCTGTGAGGAATGTCCTCATATGGACATGTATTACAGGCAATAGAGGCTTTCGAATAACCTCGTCTTAACCCTGGGACATAATGTATATAAGGGTGTGTGTGTGTGTGTGTGTGTGTGTGTGTGTTCAGTTGTTATCTGCCTTCAGCCAACTGCATTAGTTTCTTTTCCCATGTTACAGTGCATGTGTGTGAGAGCATAACCATATTCGTTTCCTGTTTATTTTTGCATAAACATTTGTGTTATAATAAAACTTTATTAATATACAATCCGGCCCACTCCATTATCAAGAATCACTTGTGAGCTCAAGCTTATTTAGCACAAATGACTTGCATGTCATTTGACTTCATCAAGTCGCATTGCAGCAGAAAGTCACAGTCAAAGTCATTCACCTTCATGTTGAAGGATGATATGCTTCTGTAGTAAATAAAGCATCACTCACCCAGACAGTGTGCTACTTTATTACCGACCATCTGTTTTCTTTCACAAACTTCTCATTAGTTGTCCCTAATGGAAAACAATGGTGAGTGTTATTACATCTGTATATATTACCAGAGACACACATGTGCACAGAGTCGCATGTCGGACACTAACTCATAACCTGGAACTTATGTCTTAGTAATGGATTTTGAGGGCTGTAATGGATCGTAATGACGGCTGAGGCCTGTGTTTCTCACAGGATGTAAAAGGTTGCTCTACTTTCTGTGGTTTTCTGCACGAGAATGCCGTTTCATGTTTTCAAGAGACAACAAAAGGTTGCATGAGTCTGTGGTTTTGAGGTCAGTGCTTTAAGAGGTCGTCCTGGCCCAGGTCTATTTGTGTGTATTTGGTGAAATAAAATATTATGTAGTCAACCTTAAGGGACTCCTATACGGCTTCCTCTCACTGTCACCTATCTTTCAGCACAAAAACGATGTAAATGAGCTGGAAATCTGCCTCATCTAGGCCTTCTATTACTCAGTAAGTGGTCTGGTGAAAAGAGCCCAATTTGTGCATTGAGATAAAAGGCAGGCAGAAAAGAACTTGGAGCAGTGGCTCTTCACCAGACCCAGTCTCAGCTCGGAGATGAGAAATGAGGTTATTTACCTCTTAGCTGGGACTCGTGGCTTGATTTGAGATTCTCCAAATACCAAGGATTCATTATGTGACCTTTTTTAACCAGCCAGCTGTGTCTTTTTTAGAGATAAACATATATGCTCTTCTTCAGCCCAATCACTAAGTAGTCATGTATACTGTCACGAATGCAATGCAATGTGTTAAAATATGTTTACACGGAGGAAATTTGGCCCCACTGAAATATTGGGATACGGGTGTCAAATTCACTTTTTTTATGTGGCTGCTGCAGATTAATCGCAGGAAATAACCCATTAATTCATTCAGCCCATTAAAACTCAATCACTGTCAGCGTATATCTGCCTCCTAACGGTTGTGAGGAGGTTTGGCAAGATGACTCAGGAAACACACCACTTGCCATGTCCCTGCAATGCTGCTGAAACGTGTAGAGAGCTTTATGTAAGCAGTACTGCCCGGCCCAAGTACACGCAATGACGCCATGCACTTAGTCACACGGGTTGTTTGGTAGTGGTCGGTCAACTGCAGAGTGGTCTAAAGATTAGACAAACGTGAGAGTGAAAGCAGGGGTTCATATTTATTATGCATCTTCTGCCATCTTTAGCAGAGTTGTAGATTGTTTTATCTAGATTTCTGTTGGCCCACATACAAATAAAAGCAAGGAATTATTATGAGGCCAATACGCATTTATTTAGTGAGGACTTTGATATTGAATAGGCTCACAGATGTCCCTGCATGCAGCGGCCATCACAGAGATAATACAATCAGACATCTGAATGCTTCATTTATTCTGATGTAATTCAATCGAGCAAAAATACTTGGCTCAATCGTTTCCTCTGCTTTTGCAAATACATCTATAACTGTCTTCATTTTTGTGAATGTACCGTGGATATGAATGGGTCTGTGTGTGTGTGTGTGTGTGTGTGTGTGTGTGTGTGTGTGTGTGTGTGTGTGTGCGTGTGTGTGTGCGTGTCTGTCTTCCTGTTTTGTCTTTGTGTTGTACCTGACTGAAAACGACCAAGAGAGAGAGAGAGAGAGAGAGAGAGAGAGAGAGAGAGAAAGGCATGGTGGGTTGCTTGGTAACAGTTGTGTGTCCTGACCAGCGGAAGGAAGCTGTGGAATCTTGACGAAGCGTGAAAATAAACTAACTGAGCGACAGACGTGAGGTCAGATAGGTACGTAGACAACGGGGGTGGGTTGGGGAGCCGACACATAAAATATGTATAGATACTACCAGCATGCATTTCTGTGTCTCAGACAGACGCAAACTTTAAGTTTGAAGTTGAGGTCACACAGGGATAATGGATTGCTCTCAATGTGTCAGTCTTATCCTCACCGCACCTCTGTAATGTCAACATTACAGCTTCTGGATGCAGCAACCTACATACAGCAAAGTACACACAGACATTTGTATAGAAAAACACACTTGTCCAGAAGCAACTATTTCTGATAGTTGCTCTTTCTGGTCACTATTTAAACCTGGAACTAGAAGGTATGCTTCCCTGACCAGGTCATGACACGTCCTCTCTCTTTAGCTAATACACACATTGCACATTTACTTGTGTTGCTCACTTGGGTTAACCCCCACAGTTTGAGTAATGATGTGCAACATTTTTGTTGTAATATATTTTCCTTCAACTTGCTTTTCTTTAGGCTACTGCCATGATCGTGATTTAGTGTTTCTTGTTTTAAATATCTGATGTCAGATAGTACTTCTCCAGGTAAAGTATGTGGTTAGCATTAGTAATAATTAGCATATAAACATAAAAAGCATATTAAATATAAAAAGAGCATCAGCTACAGGCACTTTATCAACATAACGGTGACGTTTAAATGTAGAACTTCAAAATATGTCATGGAGCAACCAATACAAGATAAATTACACACGGCATAATCTCAGTTCCTCATTTTCAGTACTGATTATATGACCCCTTTGTATATTTGTCCTTGTGCAGAGTTCACATGCTCACACCAGCCTCAGGATTGACTCAGTTGAGCTAGGAATTTGACGATAAGATATAAATTAGTAAAAATAAATTAATTGTTTTCCTACCACTGAGCTGACAAACTTTCAGACCAGGATGTGACGCTATGAGTCTGGTCAGGACAGAGGTCAAATGTGGTAATAACCAATCATATACTGCCTCACTATCGCTATCTTTTACTTGATAACCATGGTTTTTTCCCTCTAATATTCTTGTTTGGTGCTGAAATGCATACCAGCAAATCAATGCAGACTCAGAGCAATATTGAGTCAAACTCCATTATGCTGTTAGACCACAAACACAGCTGTATTGACTACGTTTTCAAATGTATTACATATTAAATCTATTCAGCAATTATAAAGTAGGAATTTGTCAACTCACCTCCGTGCTGCTTTTCCTTTACTGAGACGACTGCCCCCGCTGCTCTGCTCCACAGAGTATCCACAGAGACGCGCTCTCTTCTCTCTCTCTCTCTCTCTCTCTCTCTCTCTCTCTCTCTCTCTCTCTCTCTCTCTCTCACTCCCCCTCTCTCTCTCCCCCTCTCTCTCTGGTAATTTGCGTTTGAAATTATTTTATTAGCTCCTCCATTCTCTAATCATGCCTTCTTACTTGCATGTGCAGCTGCTAGAATTACTGCCTTTGGAGACTGGGAAGAATAATCAAAGCAACCTGTTGCGTTCAGCCTTAATGGAATTGCTGGCAAAAAAGTCCAGTTTGTAGTGAGCAGACCAGGGGCAGACACACAGGAAGGCATGGTATGCATCATTTAATATCTTTTAAGATTTGCTTTTCTTCATGTCTCATGCTGACACAAATACCACTGCACTCTAAACTTTAAACAGTTTAATACGTCTTTAGAGCTTCATGGGGGGATGGCTTTCGGGGAAGTCTATGAGAACTGGCACTGGTTACAAAGATGTCTCAATCAATCTCTCTATTTCTGGTGCAGCCTATTACTCAGCCTTCGTATCTATTTTTCATGCGCTATGGCCCCTGGTGTGGCTTCTCTAGCGTTTCCTATAAAGGCATCTCCCGGGTTGCAGGCTAACATTCACAACTCTTAATTACATCAAATTGTATAACTTTAGTCTTTTTTTGCCTCCCTGTTCCTTATCAGTCTCACCTCTGTGTCTCAGTTCCTGTGACCTTGTTCACATCAGCTGATGCTGAGTTATATCTTCTTTTTGTGCATTTCCCTTCTGTTATAGACTCTGCCTGCTGTCTCTTTTTAATCTTTTGTCTATCACTTCATCTCTGGTTAAATCAGGTTTTTTCCACACACCTTTTAGCTCCACCCTTCTTTCTCCTTGTGTCACAGCAACAAGGTTCCAGTTTTGTTCCACTTCACAGAACTATGCGATAACATATCTTTCTTAATCATTTTTTTCTTTCTTCGGCCCTTCTCTCCTTTCTTCATCTACTTGTCTGTCTTTCTCTCACTTTTCCTTTTTAAAGCAAACACATTCTGTCACATGTTACTGAGTATCACCTCCTCCCATGTTTATACCTGTTTCTATACTCACCTATCTGTCAGTATTGAATCCAACAACACCCTCATGTTTCCATAACAACATACTCTGTGATGTTTCTGAGCGAGTGAAGATACCTCTGGCACTGCCACCTCTGTGTCGATACTCTCATCAATGATATCTTTAATAATTCACTTCATAGTTGGGTGTCACCTTTGGAGTGTTCCCATTCAAGGGAGAGTCTGGAAAGGGATCATTTATTTGTCTGGTATAGTGTGAAAAAGGCAGTTGGCAGTGATACCTCAAATGCCATTAGCATTGAAATTTAAAATATGCCATATATTGATAAGATAAGATGAGGGGAATAAAACAAAAACATATTTAGAACTCTCTACTACCCTCCTTTGGATATGCAAAGTATTGACATGTTTTTTAGAAATAATCCATTTGTTCATGTGTTAGTGTGCGAGACAAATTTAATTTAAGAAATAACTTTGGCTGCATGTTGCATACTGTATATAGCCAGCCCTATCCCCACGGCGATGTGTCAGACCTAACCAAAGGTATGGCTCCACCCATTATTATTCTGCTATGGCGGGTAAAACGACGCTCTGGCTTGTTTGTATTTCTTTATTCTAACACATGATGCAGTGATGGTGGACTTGCAAAACAGATATAGAAAAAAACAAAAACAAGAGTTGCTGGATAAAACACATCATAAGATAACGTTACACGTCACACTTAGCTCGCTAGCTCGTTAACAATCATGCTAGTGTTAGTGTGCAAGACATGAGATGTGAAATGGTAAATGGTATTTATAGCGCTTTTCTAGTCTTCCGACCACTCAAAGCGCTTTAACACTACATGTTCATTCACCCATTCACACCCATGTATACACTTATGGCAGGGGCAGCGGAAAGGGATGAGAAAGCCAGGTAAAATACGTAGCCAAGTTGTGAATCAGCTTTATTGTCCGTTTATTAAGTTTGGACATTCTCATTGGTTGAGAGCAAACCAGCAACCTTTTATATCATAAATTTGGCCATCCAAGAAATACTATTGGCTCATTTAAAGTGCTAAGAACATCGAGGGTCACTGACAGTATTTGCACTGTTCTGGTGTAAACTAGAGATGCTTTTCACACTGTTCAGATGGGCTGATTGAAGTCATCCATATTTGCACTCAGGTAGACTCAAGTGAGACTTTAGTTGCAACTCTTTACCACCAGGGTTATACAATTGACTGAGGAGGAAGGTGAACTTTTACAAATTAGTTCATTAAGGTGGCCAGTGGAGTTTCTTCTAATTAAACAGACGTTATTACAACTCAACAGGGAACTTCATGCTGATAATAAAACCTGTAAGGATGGCTGGTTTTAGTTAAGAAATGCAGCATTTGAATGCTAAATGTTACTATTTTATCCATAATTTAGTAACAAATAAAACATGTTCCTGTTTATCTACTTGAACGTATCAGAGAGTAGTCCATAAGTAATCTAAAGAGAGTCAGTCAGGGTCAGTAATATAAAAAAAGTCCTATGTATTATGTCAACTTTCAGCTACCCTGGCAACATCCTCTGCTGTTTGAGCTGCTGCTTTAATAAGTGATACCATTTCTCAGAGAAACTTCTTGAAATATAAGCATTTTATATTCGTAATTTATTTTAAAGTATCTTTTGGAAGCACAGAATTATTAGTACGGTGTTTAACCATCCGATTTTTCCCTTTCTGAGGTAAAGTTATTCATACAGGAATACAACATCCAGCTCCAGTGCCTGAGACGCTGTGTCTTACAACTTCAAACACTTTGGATTTCACAAGGTTGAGGGATGACACATAAAGAGAAGCGGTAAGGGCACACAGTGTGAGCCGGTAAACTATTGATTGAAGTTATCGACCGTTCATGGACTTTGTACACTGTACAGTACTCATTTTGATCAGATTTTAGATTGGATCACAAATAAAACGTGCATGCTGTTCACCCCCTACTGCAACAATAACACCTTTTTACATTCAATTATAATACAGATAAGTGAGCAAAATGGAGACTTCACACACTGCGCAGGCCTGTGGGCTCGACAGGACTCCACCTTGTCACACTCACTCACTTCCCCTTAACGGCTTGATGTCAGGAAGAGAAGAGAGACAGAAGAGGAAGAGAGGCAAAGGGGGATGGGCCTGCTGCTTTCATTTGAAGTAAAAAGAAAAATACAGAAGTAAAGTAAAGTTGAGCAGGCACTCAAAAAACAGAGAGAGAGGGAGAAAGAAAGAGAGAGAGACGACTAGGAGGTGAATCGGAAAGCCAAGACTCAAAATAGAAAGTAGGGCTACATGTGATCATGGCTCCTTGGACGAGGACCACCACGGAGCGGTATGGTGTAGGTAAGTCAGTATGAGCTCACTTGTCTGTGTCTTTATGTGTGCATGCACATACATGTTTCTATAGTGTCTCTCTATTTACTCGTGCTATGAATAAAAATGAGAGAAATAGATGCCCATCACTTCCTGCTTAACAGGATGTGAGCAGGTGCTAACGGCCTCACAGAACTTTAGGATGTAGACGTCACATGTAATTCCCTCAAAATAACTTAAATCCTTATAGCATATTTACCATTTACCTTCAATGCAACAGAACGTATAAAAACTGGATTGTTTGGTGGATGAAATCAGATATAAAGTTGCAATCCATCCTAAACTGATGGAGATATGAGTGGCAGTTAGTAGGCAATCCTAATGCATTACACTATGCAGCTCATGAATACAGAAGCAAGAAAATGACATGCTTAAGTGTGGAGAGATTGCTTTTGGCACCAGATGGGTAAAGCTCAACTTCTCACTACAATCTGTAGTTTATCTGGCATGTGGGTTGAATATGGCCGAGCTGATCAGCATGTGTTTCCGTTCGATATGCAAGACAGACAGCAGCTTAAGAAGAATACTGATTTTTGACTTCAAATACAGAATGTAATAGCAGCGGATCACTGGCTTGTTGCAGACGATGCATTGATTTATCAGTTACTTTGGCATACAGTTTATATTGGAAGCGAATGAAGACAGTAATGAAGTCATTAAGTCTTTCTTCTGGTTTATATTTTAAGATTGACGTTGAATATGAAAATGTATTTATCTTACATTTTTTATTAATCACTAATAAGATTACTCAATTAAGTGTTGTTTATCTACAGTATCTAGACTTAATTTCTTCCTGGTCTGTGTAAGACTACAACACAGGAAGTGGAAGAAGGAGGGACGTATTTTCTTTGAAGCCGCACATAGAAATACTGTCCAAACCATATAATGTTATGAACTGTACACACACTTATGTTTTCATTTTGAAATAATTATGCATTTCAATTGAAGTATTGGTCCAGAAATAATCTGCAACTTTTCATACAGTCAGAATTATTAGCCTTCATTTTGTGTATAAGTGCTTGTTTTCCTCAGCCATGAAATATAGGAAGAAGCAAAACAAGCCGGTGAGCTCGTGCAGACAATCAGACAACAACAGCTTCACTACGACGCATAATTTCAACAAGCTAATATTAATGCACTCTTTGCAGGGAGGCAGCGTGCAGCTAGTTACTGCTAAAACTCTGTCCACTCTTTTGCTCTGCATGCCATGCTGCTGCATTGCTTATTCCTGTTGCAAACACCTGTTGCTACCACTGCTGCTTGTACTCAATTATGCAGTAAATCTAAGGCTGCTAATGAGAAGTATAGCCTTTTCACTACTGTTCAATCTGCAGAATAATTTTTAGGTTAACTATTTAGTCTATGAAATGACTATGAAAATATATTTTATTGAAGGTTTTTTTATAAATTGACTTCTATCTTAATTGATTTTATTACAATTGTTTTTGTTGCTTACTAGTTTTTAATGTATTTTGAATGGTTTTCTTTGACTTGCCTTTTGCCTCTGATTTAAAATGTGCCATGCAAATAAAGCTGCTTGACATCATCACAATTCCCCAGAGACAGAGATATCTTCAGATTGCCCGTTTATCTGACCGCCAACGGTCCCGAGCTCAAGGACATGCAGTTTATATTTGATGTGTCACAGTTTGAGATGCAGGAACCAGGCAATGTTTGACGTTATTGGTTAACACATTGCTGAGCGTTATTTTTTTAAAGTCAATATCATAACTGATTAGCTTTTATTCAAATTATTTCAGCACAGTGTGAATATTGTATAAGCAAGCTCGCCTGCCAACAGTCCATCAAGTGGCCATGTACCGTACATATCTTTGGGTTCACTGACTGAGGGGTCAGTAAGAATAGGCAGGAATAAACCTACAGGTTAGTTCTGTTGGTGACAGGTGATCCACGCTTCACTTCGGCTTGACGTGAACTAGTTTCAACTTGTATTCATCTTAGACGAGGAGTAGCTTTCTTCCACTGATTCACTTCAGTGTTTCTCCTTCTCTGTGACCGGCGGTCATGACCTCATGTCAGTTTGATAAGGGCGCTCGCTCACTGCTGCTCCTTGTGATATTTGTTAGAAATGTATGTTGGTACATTGATGTTCACCTATGTTTAATGGATGTTCATAATGAATAGTACATGTAGGGATTTAGGACCCAGCGGGGATTCAGGTGGGAAGCACAAACCTGTAACAGGGGCCTCATCGGGAGGACATCATGGAGGCTGAGGAATAAAGAGTTTCAATTAAGAGCACTTTGTTCTCACGTTGTATGTGTATTTAAAAACACAACACTGCACCCACCAAATTATCGCTAGCTTCCTGCCCGTGCTGACATTCATCACATAGTATTGGTTTTTGAATTGCATTGCCATTAAACAGCGGCCTATCAACTGCACCCATCATCAGGCTGTAATTATTTCCTCTTTAGTTAAGTGGAATTTTGTCGGCAACGGAGAGAAGCAGCTTTCCCTCGAGGTCGGCGATGCGGTCCAGGTCCAGGAGGTCTGCGATGGTAAGAATATCTCAAAACATAAACATTTGAAGTATTATTAGTATCACTTATGTTGTACATAACCTTTCAATGATATTTTTTCACATGTTTTTCGTGAAACATTCAATGTATGCTAATATGTTGCATCATTATATGTGGCTAATACTAAAACCAGGTCATCTATTATTAACCAGCCGCCTCAAGCAAAATGAAAGATATTGTCGAAATGACAAAAGTTGGTGACTACTTATAGTTTTCATAACCAATACTTTTTCTTAAAGTAAAATATGTTGTACGTCTGCATTTCTTGCCACTCTTATTTTATGTATTTCATATAATCCATTTGAATAAAACTAAGGCCTTATGGTGCATGATACATAACTCTGTTTGATTATTGTACCAGTTAGCTTTGCACTAGGTTTCAGTCCGTCAACATAGGCCTGCACATGTAGACTTGTCAATATGGAAGTAAGGTGACAGTCAATTTGTCTTTCAGGATGGTACAGAGGCTACTTGGTTAGGAACAATACCCAACGGGTAAGACCTCACTATCCTGTTTTCCTACACCAGACAGCGCATCACATTGACTTTAGCAGGAAGGTGAAAAAAACTCAACACTTTTCTTGTTTTGTGGATAGGAAAGGTGAAACCTACAACTTATACATTGTTTCCCCTCATTTCCCCCATGCATTTTCCTCTCCAGGGAGTGTTCCCTGCCAGTTTTGTTCATCTTAAGGAAGTCGTCATTGAAAAGCAAGGGTGAGTGCATTTAACAAGTATTTATCTAACTCCAAAGGTTTTTTGACCTTATGTTTTCTTTGGTCTGTGTGTGTGTGACTACAGAGATCAGGAGCTAGTGATGTCTGCAGAGATGCCCTTAGTAAAGGAGGTTACCACCACATTGCGGGAGTGGGGAAGCATATGGAAGCAACTCTTTGTGGTAAAAAAACAAACAAGCAAAAACCCTTGTATGTGAATGTGTGTATGTCTGAGTGTAACACTATGCATTTCCCTGTCCAGGCCAATAAACAAAAGCGTGTGAAGCAGGTCCAGGGGCTGATGTGTGAGCTAATGGAGTGGCGCTCCCAGCTCCTGTCTGGCACTCTGCCCAGTGACGAATTCAAGGAGCTCAAGCAGAAAGTCACGTCCAAGATTGACTATGGCAACAAGTATGTCTGCTTAAAAACGAAATTCCTCGTTCACACTAGTTCTCTCCTGTCTCTGTACACATCTTTCTAACCACAAACCTTTCAGCATCTTCTCCCTTTATATGGCATTCCTCTTTGCTCCCTTCTTCCTCCCTTCCTTCCTATGTCTTCTTCCCTCCAGCATTTCCATCTCCACTCATTGTCTTTTTTGTCCTCCGTCCTTTGTATGCCTTCAATCAATCCCAGTCCTCACCTGAGCCGTATCTCCTGCTTTCCACTACAGGATCCTGGAGCTGGACCAGGTGGTTCGGGATGACAATGGTAACATCTTAGACCCAGAACGGGCGAGTGTCATCAGTCTGTTTCGGGCCCACAAGGAGGCCACAGCCAAGATTAATGAGCGCATCAAAGAGGAGCAGGTAAGGCAAAAGATGAGAAGGCAGTGCAGTGGGGAACAGAAAAAGTTGAACCCAGGAGGGAAAGTGCCACACAGAACCTTTCATGGGACAGACTGATAATCTCATGGGTGAATGTGATGGCAGATGTTGCAATTATAATATAATATAATTTGGCAACTTCTTTGATATTGCTGTGCTTTGACTGCACAAGACTTCCAAGAGACATCTGTACCATGGGATTCATCCTGGGAAACTGTTAAAAAAATAGAAAAGCTATTGTGAACTAGCTATCTATTAAATAGATAATAGATTGAATAGGTGAAATAGTAATTTTGTTCATTTCATTTAGTTTTTCTAAGAAGAAAGTAGTGATGAAATGTAGTAATGAAACTTTATCTGCATTAAAAAGCCACCGATTTCACTTGCCAATCATATGTCAGTCAAGCCTTATTAAGATTTCACTTCCATGCAAATTGGTTTGACTTCATTTCATCTCCATACAGCCTATTTTACATTCATTCATTAGTATGAAGAGAACGTACTGTATTACGACTTTTTGATTCCGTAATTATCTTCTCCCTTACAAACTCACAATCTGGATGAACCAGCTGTTAGATCCCAGAATGAAGTAACCAACTATTATTTCATATACCAGCCAACCAGATTTCTCAGTACCTTGAAATGAAGGCTTTCGGCTGGCATTGTATCCTCTTGAACCCTTGCCCCAAGGTAATCTCCTTCAACTAATGTCCTCTTCCGCAGTCTAACATCCAGACGGACCACAGTGGGATCTCAGCACGAATCCAGTCTTCCCCCACCCACAGCCTCTACGTCTTTGTCCGGAACTTTGTCTGTCGCATCGGAGAGGACTCGGAGCTCTTCATGTCCCTCTATGACCCCATCAAACAGACCATCATCAGGTGTCACTAGTCCTTCTCTCTTAGATTTAGTCTCTCCACCCTCATTCAGTGAGCTTCAAAAAGTGTTTTATAACATGTTGATGTTTTCTTTTCAGTGTATTGTTTTCAGGTTGATTTGAGGATTTGAAGTCCCAGATTCGTATGCAATTTTAAATGTGTCTGTTTAGACTTAAAATAACAAACTGATGTTAGGTTGAAGTCTGGAAGTCTGATTATTTTATAACCTCAACCCCATCTTTCAACTGCCTGTATACCTCTCCTCTTGCTTCCTCATTTGTCCTCTCCTACATTGTTGAACCAAACTAAATTAGAACAATGGGATACCAAAAATAAGAATACAAACAACACAAATTATAGGGCAGCAGATACTGACTGGCAGTGCTATGTGGTGCCTGACAGTGCTAATGCTAAGCCCTGTCACTCACTGTCATACTGTGTATATCTAAGTCTCAGCACTGCAACTGGGAGTATCAAGATAGATCTGGATCGATCGTGTTTTCTTCAAGTATATCCACCACTGATCGCCTCGTACTTTCTTGGCATTGGTCCTGGTTTATTCTGTCTCATTTGCTCTTGTTGTGCTTGATTGATTGTTCCTTATGTTGTTGGTCTTTGTGCAAAAAATGGTAGATAGTGGCTTTTGTGACAGGAATGTTGTAGGAAATTTTTCTCAGCTTTGATTCACCCCGCTGTACCTCTGTGTGTCTGTCTTGCTGTCTTTCTTTCAATTCATCCCTCTGTCAGTGTCTGGCACATGCTTGTGTGTCAGAAAAAAAGGCTATTTGGAATAGAGGGGTTGTATTTTTAGAACTTCAGTCTAAATTGTCAAATCTTTAACTTTTATTTTCCCAGAAATCATGTAATGTCACATTAGTATATTATAACTATATAGTATACTGTAGCATGCCCATGTACACCAGACAGGCTACTATCTGATCCTCTACCAGACTGAGTTAGCTTCTCTACCTTTTTGTTCCATCAGGTCCTGTCGATGCACATTTTTTTAATCTTCTCAAGTAGAGTGACTCTGCAAAGTTTAGTCAAGGGGAATGAGACCATCTTTATTCCAACTTCAAATGATATACTTTGTGTGGCTGTATATTAAACTATTGTGTAGTATAGCTTTGCATAACCGTAACAACAACTGTTTCCATGCTTTATGCAGTGAGAACTATTTGGTACGTTGGGGCAGTAAAGGATTCCCAAAGGAGATTGACATGCTCAACAACCTGAAGGTTGTCTTTACAGTAAGTAACCAAAGGAGGGCACTATCACACAGTTTCTCAGCACCGCAGACACAGCACTGTATAAATAGCTTCATCTCCTCTTAGAAGATTGACTTGTTTTTTAATTTTCTTTCCCACTTAACCTGATGTCCCCCAACTCCTCTTTTCTCCATCTTTTCATCCTTGTATCTCTTATTTGCTTTCTTCTTTCTCTGTTCTCTTTTCTGTTTGTCTCTACCAGGACCTGGGGAACAAGGACCTGTGCAGAGAGAAGATTTACCTGATCTGTCAGATAGTGAGAGTGGGCAGGATGGACCTGAAAGAGACACACAACAAGAAATGCACTCAAGGCCTGAGGCGGCCGTTTGGGGTAGCAGGTACTTGAAGATCAGCCAATACAACAATAATAACAATAATATTACTATTATACTCATTTGCCTTATTCCACTGCCTAACTTTTTCATTATCCTCATATTATTGTCGCTCCCACTGGCTCAAAAAAGTTGGTACTTAATCAACCACTGCAAAGAGCTATCGGGTGTTTGCTGGACTAGTTTGTGACAGAGAGATTTCAATCCAAATGTTCAGAGGCTGTCATTGCTGACTGATGTGAATCATTACCGTCACAGTCACATCAGAAACTGCTCTGTCGCATTTTCTTTGATTTTGTTATCACCGACACATTTGTTTTCCTTTTCTTGGCAGTGATGGACATTAGTGATCTCATCAAAGGGAAGATCGAATGTGATGAGGAGAAACAGTTTTTCATCCCCTTCTTTCCGTATGTCCCATTTTCCTTCTCTGTTACTCACAAATCCTGCTGTTATAAAATAGAAATATTGCCATTTTGTTTGTAAAGATCTCAGCATCTGCACGATTTTAAAATCAAACAGTTTTTGTGTATTCCTGAAGTGTGTTTTTGTGCTTCAGGGTAGTTGCTGAGAATGACTTTCTCCACTCCTTGCTGAACAAAGTGACATCATTGCGAGGAGACAGTGGTGGACAAGGTTTGGCTTCTCTCTCTGTTTCCTAGTGTGTAAGCCACGTGACTTAAAGTCACTGGTCCTGTGTGTAATACAGGTTCCCACTGGACTGTGTATGCTGCGGTCATTTATAGTCAGACAAAAATGGACATTTCTCATCACCTCTTCTCTCTGCTCCGTGGGTAAATATGACGGACATTATCCTGATGGATGGCATCCGCCCTCGAGCCGATGTCTTCATATTACTTCCCCTTTATTTCTCCCTCACCAGCCTTCAGTCTCGCTGCCCGCTACCTCATGTTTATGGCTGACTTTGACAGCCCCTATGGGTGAAACTGTCTTGTTCCCCATAGACATTGATGGACTACATGCTCATCTCACTCAGCCTTTATCTTTCCTCTCGCTCCTGAAAACCATTGGCATAACCTAGATATGAAGGGAGAAACTGGACGAGCAGATATGGACGGAGCACCTCAGGTCACCAGATGTCTGTTCTTAACATTGCTCACCCCTAATCTGTCCTTCCTCTCACTTTGAGTACACACATAAACGCTGCCACACACACGCACACACACACACGCACACACATTGACATTCACCCGAACCCTTTCACCAACTCTGTTTTTCCCTAAAATAACTAACCCCTTTTCCCCCAAGCTCTGTATATTCTGTCTGTGCTTTCTCACATAATTTCTCTGACAGAGTTGAGAGCCCATATTCCTTTGACTTAAATTTCTGCCACTTACGATTAAGCCCTTTCTTTGTCTTCTTTAACAAACAGGAGACATTTTCACTTCCACGCTTCAATTTGAAACAATTTGTCGTTACGCTCCCCATAGATAAATACTAACATTTTACACAAAGTGGATCTCACTCTAAATTCAGCCCTCAGGCTGAATGTTTCAGGGTTTCTGTAGGTCCTGAAAACATGTTAAAATGTTTTAGATTCAGTTTTAATAGGGCCGGGGCCTTGAAATTCCTTGTTCATTCATTTGGCTTTAATTTGAATTTACTTACCTACAGAGAGAAATGAAAATGCCTCTCTGGATCCCTCATTTTAAATAACCTCGAGTGGCACCTATTTGTCCAAGTAAATGTACAATTTAAGTTAAATTTGTTGATATTTGGTGTGTGTGAAGTACAGTATTGACTTTAACTTTCTGAAAGCTACACATACCCTGTGTTTTCCTGACTTGTTTGGGGTTTTATTTTGGTCACTAATTAAGTGTAACAGGAGAATATGTCCCTCCCCAGGTCTGTGACAAAAAAAAGACACACGATCTTGTTTAATTCAGAATGAATAAGCAATAAATCCGTACCTGGAATAAATAACAGATACTGACCGGTTGGTTCTTTACTGAAGATGGACATCCTTTAATTAACACATCTATTAACTTGTTAAATTATTACTGTCTAGATTAACGACCCCAATTTAAGGGAGTAATATATCCAAGATAATATGTGCCATGCATCAGTCTGTCATCTGTCTAAAGATTCAAGTCTTGAGATAAAGTCTCATGAATGCTTTTTCAGGGGTATATCAAGAATATGTATTTTTAACGCAACATTGCTTAAAAGGATAAAATAATTCAGCGGTCTTACTCTAGACGTAAAACTATATTGTTAAACATTAATGCATAGTCTTCCCTCCTCCTCTACTCCACCTCCCTTCAGGTCTGTGGGTGACGATGAAGGCTCTGGTGGGGAACATAGTTCAGATCCGAAAGGAATACCCTCACCTGGTGGACCGCAGCACTGTGGTGGCCCGCAAGCTGGGCTTCCCAGAGATCATCATGCCGGGAGATGTTCGCAATGACATCTACCTCACCTTACAGGGAGGCGACTTTGACAAATACAACAAGACAACACAGAAAAACGTGGAGGTCATCATGTGGGTCTGCGATGAGGAGGGCAAGGTCATACAGGTGAGCATCATGAAGAGATGAGGCTGAGGACACACAGAGCACGTCAGTGTATTTGAATAGGGAAGGGATTTATGTCAACATGTGTGTGTGTGTGTGTGTGTGTGTGTGTGTGTGTGTGACTGTGTGAGCAAACACAGCACTGATCAAGCGCTTATTCACGCTTTCATACTCAGGGGCACATAGACGTGGCTTTAATCCCAGAGTGAAAATCTATTTTAGCACATGCACACAAATCCTTCAGCTCAATATGAAACATATTTTTCTCTCTCTCCCTCTTCCCTAGAACTCTATCTGTCTAGGAGCAGGAGATAAGGTGGTCAGTGAGTACAGATCCGTCATCTACTACCAAATCAAACAGCCCCGCTGGATGGAGACAGTTAAGGTGTGTGTGTGTTGTAGAGGGAGTTGCTGAAATATTCAAAAGTAGTTAGAGGTACACTTTTAGTTGAGATTCCTTGAACATGTCTGATGTTTATGCCCTTGCATTCCTCATCTCAACCATAACTTTCTAGAAAAAGAAACTCCAGAATGTCATGGTATACCTGTAAAAAATGTAAGATATCTGTACTTTTATATTACCTCCAGGTGGCAGTCCCTCTGGAGGAAATGCACAAAATCCATTTACGCTTCATGTTCAGACACCGCTCTTCCCAGGAGTGTGAGTATCAGCCTCTATGCCGGTCTGTTCTCTCCATACAGCCACACTCACCTCTACTCTGATCCCCTGAGCATTATGGGACAGTGAAAGGACCGAGTGATTGGAAGCAATTTGGAAAATGACCCAAGGCTTCATTACGCACACTTGATTATATAATCAGTTATTCTTCCTTCCATTCCTGGAGTCTCACCCGTCCTCCTCCCTTTCTATT
This sequence comes from Taurulus bubalis, assembly GCF_910589615.1. Taxonomy (NCBI): domain Eukaryota; kingdom Metazoa; phylum Chordata; class Actinopteri; order Perciformes; family Cottidae; genus Taurulus; species Taurulus bubalis. The sequence continues at coordinate 13,723,411 of NC_136601.1, forward strand.
TCCCTGATTCTCCTCTGACCATCTCTCTTTCTGTTTACAAATCCGTCTCCAGCCAAGGACAAGAGTGAGAAGAACTTTGCAATGGCCTTTGTGCGTCTGATGAAGGAAGACGGGACAGTTCTACAAGATGGCCTGCATGACCTTGTCGTCTTCAAGGTCAGAAACAGAACTTTTTGCAGAAAGAAAACAGTAAACTCATGAACGGGTTCAGTGTCTTATTCAAAGAAAGACAAATGAAACAGTAAATTAGTAAATTGAGTAAATTAACCTTATTCATTTTAAAGTTAATGTGCAACTTATTTATCGTCACCTTGACCGAAGCTGTCAGACTTATTAAGATATTAAAGCTCCTCTGAGAGTAATAAACAGAAGGCCACACCTTTTGTTGGATCCACCAGTTTTAGATTAAACAGCTCAACTACAATACATCTGGAATCTTTTTTGGGGGGTGGGGGCATTTTTGCTTTCATTATACAGATGACAGCGCAACGTTTGGGGAAAGAGAAGCATGACATGCAACAAATATGCCAAGGCTGGAATAACACATGGGATTTATATGTTATACGGCAAGCACTGTAACCATTCGGCTAGCCGGACGCTCCCTGAAGTAGTATGTCACATTTAAAAGTGTCAATTCATAAACTGGTGCTTAGTACAGTAACACATTCAGTTTATATAAATATTTTGATACATCATTTATGGTCAGACTTGAATGAATAGGGAGAATTATTCTAACTGTACCAAAGCTCGCTGACATTCCCCAATTAATACCGGAGGCATTTGTACACATATTATAGTTCAAATGAATGTTAGATTTCCCTGAGGTGATTTGCCTTAAACATGACAGAAAAAAGCAGATTCGTTGTTTGTCTGAATATACTGTATGTACTGGAACAGTTGTGCTCAGCTGAACCATGATCAAAGACAAATTTATAGGGAGTCTGGATGGGAGATTATGGTCACCCAGGTTGGTTGAAGCCAAATAGATTTCCTGCCAAATGAGCCAAAGCTAAGATTGAATCCCTCTATTGATTAAATGCCAAACGCAATGAAGATGAATTGCTCTTGATGCACTCAAAGACCAAATGGATGGTCTCCATGTGCCCTCTTTCTCAATTATCTCCTGTTATCCCTGAATTCCTCTCCTTCTCTGTGCCACTCATGACTTCAGTCTCTTATTCCATCCTTTGCCACCCACTCACTCATTATTACTTACTGGTTTGGCATTAAAGGTCAGAGGTTAAGGTTGAGGCCCGAATTAATGCATGACCTTAAGACAAACATAATATCAATATGCCAAGATATCCTATTCATGTGTTTCCAACACTTACTGCAATATAAATGCTGTAATATTAGATATTATTCTGATCTGTCCTGGCCCCAATGTTTACAAAGTTATGTATTTACAACCAAAGTTCAGTTTGGTAGATAGAGGATTACTGCTGTGGAACGGCCGACTTCAGTCATTGTTTGTCATTTTTCCTTCAGCGCTAGTCTGATGAATCACTGCAAGTGGAGCCAACCCCAGAGTCTTTTACTCTTTGTTTGCATCAAGACATTTTGATTAAACACAGGGAATATAGTTCTCATCCCAAGGCTGCTGCGACAGCCACTAAACATCTGTTCAATCATTAGCACGTTGGAGCATTCTGGTGTGTCGGCATTAATGGGTTAAAAATGACTCGCTCACATTGTCCTCTAAGGGTGACAGCAAGCGCATGGAAGATGTGAACTGCTACTTGTCGTTGCCCTCGACCCGCCACCACCACGGTGACACCCACAAGGTGGCAGCGTTGAACCGCAGCTCCAGCAACGTGTCGGGGAGCGGAGGCCTTTCAGTCAGCTCGAGAGACAGCTTCAGCATCTCCACCCTGGTCTGCTCCACCAAACTCACCCAGAACGGTAGGTGGATGTGTTTTTTTGTTTTTTGTTTGGATGTTTGTGTTGCAGGTGTCTTTATTTTGTATTTACATTTTTTTGTAAATTATGTTTATTCTCAAAAGCATTGAGTATACAGTTATACAGCATGTCATTTCTCATTTTCTCCCCCCTCCCAAAAAAAAATTCCCCCAACACAGAACAAATCACACTGCCTCAATTGTCAAAAAGCATATTATAGTATTAATAACTCCAGTATACACAAAAGTAAATAAGGTGTAGGCGGGTACTACAGTGTTGCAGGTGTCTTTTGTGACATTGTGTTTGATATTAAGTTAGACTTGGCAGGGCAAACATTTTCATCCAAACACACACACACACACACCCGTATACACAAAGATTAAAGAAAGGTTGGTGCAGAAATTAAAAGGGGAAGGCGTTTGAAATTAAACTTGACACGTCAAAATAAACATGAATTAACATCTTCTTTTAGCACAGTAATAAGGTCAAGCCAAGACAATGAATCATCTCTTGGCTGTGAAACGGGTAGAGGACAATTCCACTGCTTACGAGGTCTGGTTGAGTCTGAAAACTTGACTGATCTAGTGTGCATACCGTCTTCTCTTGGGCTAAACGATTAAGAAAATCTGATTTCTCCATAGAAAACCCTTAGTATTGGTGTTGAATTGCATGTAACTTTTAACCTTATCTGACCTTGTGAGGCTGAGTGTTATTTTTAGGTTTAAGGCTAAAAGTTAAGGCATGATGACAATAGCTAAAGGGTGAGGTGAGGTAAGGTTAAAGGAGACGTTCATACAATTAACAGTGAGTCAACTGTATATTAATTAGGGAAATGGTACCAGAACTACAAGTGTACCTGGGTGTGACGTGTTTTGGTCATGGGATAGTGAGCACAGGACGTGGGAACTGTGTGTATACATGGGTTTGATTAGTGAAGAGTAACGTAATTGTGTCCTACACACTCTGGCAGGCAGCCACTCTACCAGACACACACACACACACACACACACACACACACACACACATACTGAAGTGCACATTCACATCTACAAATGCAGAAGCGCACGTACATTCCAGACAGTGTGGTGCATTAGGCACAGGTGCAGTGCAACAGCTGTTACTGAGGAAGCCAGTCCATCACTATAATGAACATTATCCTGCGGTATTAATCACTTGTACCACACACACACACACACACACACACACACACACACACACACACACACACACACACACATACACAAAGACTCGCAGGCATGCACGCACACAGTGTTGTTTGGGTGCACCAACCAGATGTGCGGCTTGGCTTGGTGAGTCAGACATTATTGGACAGGAAAAGCAGTGAGCTTCAAGCAGGCAGCCCTACAGAGACATGGAAATCTGCTCCATGTCAAACTGTAGCAGAATTTATGACAGAAACTGTGGATTTGAATGCTCAGCTGACAGTCTGACTAAGCAGAGGAACAGCTTCTATACATTATGTATGACTGACAGGTACATACAGTGTTACAGTTCACGTATTCTTCGCAATACAGAATGAGAAACATTAGGAGAGAAAATTAAAAAAAACAATTGAGAAAATTACATTCCTCAACTAAGACTACATTTTCATGACAACAGCTTTGATCAGCATCCAATTTTAAACAAGACAGCTGAACATAAATGTGCTCCCTGTGTCTCCTCTCCAGTGGGCCTGCTGGGGCTGCTCAAGTGGAGGACTCGACCGGAACTCCTCAAAGAAAACCTTGAGAAGCTCAAAATCATTGATGGAGAGGAGGTGGTAAAGGTCAGTGGTGTGAATATAAGTGTGCCCACGCGTCAATGTGCAGACTGCCATGTGTGGGCTCTCACTGGCTCTCTCCTTTGTCTGTGTGTGTGCATTTAGTTTCTGCAGGACACTCTGGATGCCTTGTTCAACATCATGATGGAGAACTCTCAGAGTGACGACTACGACATCCTCGTGTTCGACGCCTTGGTGAGTGTGTGTGGTGTGTTTCCCCAGATAATGTCATGTTTGCATGGCTTGTCAACAGATGCAGCTGATTGTGTGACAGGCTGTTTCTGTGTGAATTAAATCTGACATCTTTGCGTCGTCTACCTATCCAAGCCTCCACGCCTTGTAAATGTCTACCGCTATGTAATTATGTAACCCTCTCTGTCTCTCTTTTTGTCCCCTTTGTCTGCCAGATACACATCATAGGTCTGATCGCTGACAGAAAGTTCCAGCACTTCAACACAGTGTTGGAGGCCTACATCAAGCAGCATTTCAGCGCTACGCTGGCCTACAAGTAGGTTACTTCCTGGATCACAGCCCACTTCCTCTCATCTCATACTATTACTCTCTGTATGCGATTTCTGAATGACTGGAGACAATGTTCTCCTCATTATTTATGTCTTGAATCAGATTTTAAGCAATATATGACGACCAAAGTTTGCACCCCTTTTCTCATCAGAACACTGAATGTGAATCTGAAAAACATAGGTACATAACAACACTGTAGGCAGGAAAAATATAATGTGTATAAGAGGAAAATATCTATCAAGAGTCACATAGATAGATCATAGGTGATCCAAAATAAATTTCAGTTGCAAATCAGTATGCTCATGCAACAATCCTGTTTATGTCACATCTCCTTATCTAATCTGCTACAGGAGAGTTTAAGCTCCCCATCAGCAAAACTGTCTGTTTAAGGTTGAAACCATTTAATGTGTGCTCCATGAATGTAATAACCACATTTAGATATTAGCATGATGTGTGATGACAATGTTATACTTCATGTCAACAAACATGGAAAACATACCATACTTCTATTGTGGGAAACCAAAACATAAGCAGTGTATCAGCAATGTTCTTGTTTTTATTTCAAATAAAGGATTACGATCTTTCACGAGGCAATTCTCCCACCTCGAGGGAATTATGAAATCTTTTAAATCCCATTAGATAATCTCGATAATGCTTTGTCATCCAGCCAGAAAACAGACTGTTTTGTGCTTCCTAGAAAGTTGGACATAGCAGCCGAAAGTACAGAAACACATTAATTGCATTAACGTGGGTTGTCCCATTCAGAATCACACTCTCATCCCGCCAAACTTCATGCCAAAGGTATACAAGCTGCCACTGGAGGTCAGTGTGTGTGTTGGCCTTTGGAGCACTTTACTGAATAGGATTAGAGTTTTAACCCGGCCTCTCTGTGGAGTAGCAGCATAAGCACTCAGGCATGCACCATAAACACTTCTGTCTGCTTCTTACTCTCTTTAATTCACTTAACTTGATTCAGTGGGCACTGGAGACAACATTTGTTTGCATTGCCAAAGCTTCAGTTAGGAAATTAAAAGCATTTCTAACTTTTCTTGCTTTCTATGTCCGCTGAATCTTTTCTTGCATTTCCCAACTACTTCTCATCCTCCCTGCCTCCTTTGCCCAATTATCACTGTGACGCTCTTCCTCTCTGAACTGCTTTTCTATTTTCCTGTCTGTTCTTCACTCCATCTCTCTCTCCACCATCACTCCACTCCTCCCTTTCCAGTGTGTTGGTGTTCACCCTCTTTAAGAGGGTCACTACAGCTTAACGCCTATCAGCCCAGAGGCTGTTATGTAAAACTCTCTAACTACATTTTAAACTCCATATCGCTTGCTCTTAAAAATGCATAAATCCTTCTGTGTTTGCCTTTAAGCTATGCATCAAAACAAAACCAGGGTAGACTGAATGGTATTAACGTTGGTCATATTTTCATGGCCACCCTGACAGCAGTGAGGCCAGATTAGAGCAATTTTTTAAGGAGACTTTCATTGTTTAAGAGGATTGGGTAAGTAAATGAGTGATCCCCTGTTGCCATTTCATGGACATAAAGCCATCACAAAGCCAAGAGTCTCAGCCATTTTTAGGCCTTCAGTATTGTTTTATGTATTATGAATATGCTAGTATTGCATGCCATTTGGGACGATGCAGTGAGTGATTGGGCAGAGAAATGTTGATGAGTCATACACTTAGACTGAACTGAGCCACCCACACCTTTCTCAAGCTGCTTTGACACACTTTAATAGTGATGTTTGTGTGTAAAGACGCCTGTGGGGTGTGCATGTGTTGGAAAGTTGGAAATGTTATTTTTTTCACCTATCATCTGAAGGTAAATCAAAATGTCTGTGAGCTGTGCAAAAGGTACATCTGTTGAGGTGTGAAATACTATTTGGCCATTTATTCCACTGCCTTCACAGTCGTTCTTTCACTCTCTCTGATGCATTCTGTCTTTCTGCTCTATGGAAGTGAAACATGGAGTTGGGGATTCATTTTTCAACCTGTGGAACGTCAGAAAAGGATGAGCATTATCAGTGGATGATTTTGATTTTTTTTCTCTCCCCTCATCCCATCTGTTTCTCATATGATTCTCTCCCAGGAAGCTGATGTCGGTGTTGAAGAGGTATCTGGATGTGTCCAGCCGAGGTGAACAGTGTGAGCCCATCTTCCGAACCCTCAAAGCCCTCGAGTATATCTTCAAGTTCATCGTCCGCTCGCGCATGCTCTACTCCCAGTGAGTTTGCCTACCTTGTTTGTAAACTGATCATTATCATAATGAATACTGCTTTTTTTTGGACCCACAATGATGCAAATAGAGATTCTTGTTGAGCGCACACGGAGCCCGTGACACTGTAGGAGTAATAGTTTTTGACAGCTCTGTGAGAAAAGGCTGCTGATTAGAGCACTAATGTTGCTAATAGGCATTGATGATGAGGTGCAGTGTCCTGATGAGAGCTAATGACGGAGCAGGGCAGGACTGCTGAATGGCCAGCCGTCGAAACAGCAGACAAAGTTCCTGCAGGAGAGACTTATGACACACACTGTGCTGAGCCCAGAGCTGACCATACGATAAGTGTAAACACCATTTATAACTCCAGCGCAAGAAATTGATGCTGACAGATCAGAAACATGATCCACAACAAGTTGTGTGTGTGTGTGTGTGTGTGTTAAGACACAATTATGTGTGTAATTAAGTGCTTGTTCATATAATGCAAGGTGTATTGTTTTGAGTTGTGTGCCTCTTAGAAGCAGTGTATTATTTGGAAGGTGGAATGGTATCTCTTTGTGTGTGTGTGCTGGTGTGTGTGTGTGTTTGTCACTCAAAGTCCACTCGTCAATGTAGGTCTGCCTTTTTAATCTTATAGGGGGTCATTGTGTCGGCTTTGTTTGTCTAACATTGGTGTGTTTGTTTATCGACATGGTGGGTGTGTTTGTTTAATTATTCAGTGTGTGCGGATTTGTGTGGATGCATGAGTGTGGATTCCCAAGTGGGTGAGTGTGTTTGCGTGTGTATGTGCAATAGGTACATGTGTTTACAATAGCTCATACATATACATTTAATTAGTGTGTGTGTGTGTGTGTGTGGACCACATTATAGCCCCATGGGTATCTTCAAGACAATAAATCTCACTCTCCTTCACACTTCACACTTTCTCTCCTCCTCCAACAACTTTGACTTGCTCTGCATCTAAAGTTTTCCCATCAGATTCCTCCACTGATAAGGCCTTGTCACGCCAACAGAGAATCAGCTATTCAAGGGAGCCCCTGGTGCTGTTAGTGGATCTGCAAGGCTCCATCATCATCACCATCAAGACTAGCAGTCATTAATAGTTAAACAGGCAGAACTGAAGATGTATTAGCTTGTCAAACCGACTTTGTGTTCATGCAAAGTCTATTAGGAACGTGTGATGTTTGCTTCAAAAATATGTAAGGCATGCTGTTCTAGATTGTGCTCCTTCCTTCACCTTCTTTCTGTCCTTCACGCCCTCACTCTCACACTACTTCCCTGTGGTCTAGTTCATCAGGTGTATCTGTTTCTTTTTCCTTCCCTGGAGCATCTTCTATGTTCTATATTTCTCTTCTGTCTTATCCTCCCCTCAACCTCTTTCTTTCCATCCCTCCCTCCCTTCAACTTTAAATCTCCCCTTCTCCCTTACCTTCTTTCCGCCTCTTTTAATAGTTTTTATTACCCTTTTCTATTGAAGCATATTGGACTCATCTTGTCATTTAAAAACGAAGGATGCTTTCTATTATGAACAAGTTTTCTCAATAATGCAAGAAATATCTTATTATGAGATCACTTCTGTTTCCAATCGTATAAAATTGTATATTATGATTACAACATAATTTGCAGTTATCACAAAGGCTTTCCATTATTTATAAATAATAAAGGAATAGTTTACAATAACATGCCTTGCATTGAGAGCTGTGATCACAGTCATTCAGACACTATTTACTTATTGGCCTAAGGGGTTTACAATAAAGTATTATACACAGATTGGAATTTTACAATACTCAAGATAATTGTGTGACTATTTGTTAAGTTGAACTGATTAGTCTTAAAGGGGCAATATTATTTGCATAATACTTTATTAATGTATCATAGCAAAATTGGTCTCTGCACCATTTATTCGCTTTTCCGTTATGCAAATTGTCTGCATTTCAAATTTGTACTGATTGGTCTATAGGGGAACAGCAATTAGAAATCACAACAAGTTGACATTTCTGACTGATTTTGTTAGACGGAGATTTCCCGGGAGACATGTTTCCCTTGTTCTCTTTTCCCCTTTCCTCCTCTTATCAGAAACTATGCAGCTGAGCCGTCCTTTCTCCCACTCCCTCCGTTCTTCAGACTTTTCCTCAGTGTTCCTCACTCATCTCCTTCCTCCATGTTTATTTCCTGCCCTTCATCCCTCTCTCTCTGTCCTCTCCGTCTGTGTGTGTGTGTGTGTGTGTGTGTGTGTGTGTGTGTGTGTGTGTGTGTGTGTGTGTGTGTGTGTGTGTGTGTGTGAGAGAGAGAAAATGAGAAGTGGTACCTTACAGGCTGTAACATACTGTACTGTACTCAGTCTAACTATTTTAGTCAAGAGTATGTATATATATGTACACACACACACACACACACACACACACACACACACACACACACACGCCTGGTGGATTAAACAGGACAATGCGTCTGTAATCATAACTGTACTCAAAGAGCCCAGTGATAATACCTCTGTGTGTTACTGCCTAATCCCTCCCCCCACATGCTGAATTTACTGTGTGCCACATGCTAATCCGTCCCTCCAGAACTCATAACTTCTGTTGTAATTAACAACTGCTCAGCTCCACTAAATCACACAGAGATAGTGAGGAGACGGGGGAAGGAAAGGGGCGGAGATATGGATGAGGGAGACATTGGCTTGGGGTGGAAGACGTTCAAGTGAAGGGATGGCAGAGGGATGTGTGGGTGTGTGTATGGGATGTGAATAGCAGCATCAAAGATAACCCAGTTTATTAAGTCAGAGGAGCGTTGTTATAATCACTGCAGTCCTTGCTTGTCAATGTTTAATTTAACCTTGTCAACATAATACTGCAGTAGTTTGCTGTATCTGTTTAACAGGCTACAGTCCTTGATTTACACGCCTGTGTGCTGTTTTAAAGCAGTGTGACACTTAGTGTAGAATTTGACATTTTGACTTCAAGGTATACAAAGTTATATATGAAGCATTTTCCTTAAAAATACATCATGCTCAGATGCAGTCAGGACACATTGGGCGGCTGTAGCTCATGGGGATAATTGGTCGTCCTGAGACCACAAGGTAGCCGGTTCAATCCCCAGTCTGCCCATAGTTTGCATGTTGAAGTGTCCTTGAGCAAGACACTGGGTGCATCTCAAGTCTCTAAATTGTCGTATCCTCGATTGAACCGGAAGTGGTTCTGTGCTGCCATATTGACGGCTGTCCCAAAGCTCTTATTTTGCTCTGAGGAGTCATGATCGAGGAGCCACAAGAGCAGGCTTCCAGGAAGTGTTTTAACGCTGGACACGCCCCCACACTGTTCATCTGTTATGTGATTAGACGCTGCAGCTGAGTGGACTGATCGCTGGAGTTTCATACCAGAAACTATCACAGATTAAACTCAAGTTATATATTATATCCTCCTGGGAACTGAGGGAAAATAGTGTCTTCCAAATTCACATTTTTTTTTGTGATTTCCTACCTATTTAGAGTAAAAAAAAAAAACATCTTACAATTGAGACTTTTGGAAAATTATTTTAATTTTTAATTTTACAGCATGTCCACTGTAGTGAACCACAGGACAATTCCTGTGTGAAAAGACAGCCAAATATAGAAGAAAACGAACAAATTATGGCTATAGAGTGATATTAAACCAATAATACATTCAACATTATTATAAAACAAAGTAATTCTTCATCTTTGAATGAATGCTGCTAAATCTTCAAATACTTTGTTGTCAATGTACTTGAAAAAGTACTGAATTGGACTCCAGTTTGCACGGGTTGTAGAGTCATCTTGACAGTATAGAAGCCCAGGTAGCACAGGTGTGAATCTATTATGATGGAAAATAACATCATTAAATGAAAGCTAATAACAGGAATAATAATAATAAACATCACACAAATTTATTTGGATTAAATGCAGTCAGGTCGTAGTGCATCATAGGGATCAAACATCGGCCTACGTGCTGCTCCTGGCCCACAGAGGACGACGATGTTCCTGCTCATCCCTGTCTGTCTCTGAGTCTGTCTGCTCATCTGAGCCTCCTGTATCTTCTTCTTCTTCTTCTTCTTCTTCTTCTTCCTCACAAGGCTTAAGCTCATCCTCATCTCTCTCACCATCTGAAAGCTCCAAATCTGATTCTCCCTCAACTATCTGGTACAGCATCCTTTATGCTCGAGTTCTGTCTCCGACAACAATGTGTCCTGGTGTCCACTATAATTGACATTCATAAAAGGACTATTATTTAAATAAACAAATAACTGAAATGCTTCAGAACTAAATATATCATTCCTGACATGTTAATAAACAAGAAAATATATAAATTTCATAGTAAAAAGGAGTTTAAAGCGACTGACACCTCATCAGCTGTCAGTCGGCCGCAGTCATCATAAACCGACGTCGCTTCACGTGGCGCTTCAGAGGAAAGGACGTCTCATGTCTCTTAAAACATATTTCCTCGCGTCTTCTCTCCTCGCATGGTTTCCTTGCGTCTCTCCATGCATCCCTGGTGGGAGGGACTAAGACGCAAGGAAAGGACACAAGTGAGGGAAACAGGGATGCAATTTAGAGACTTGTGATGTACCCATAGAACCCGCAATTGGTCCCCGGGCGCCTTACATGGCAGGACACTGCTCCGTAATTGATGGGTTAAATGCAGAGACAAATTTCCCCAAGGCGGATCAATAAAGGATACTTTATTCTTTCTTCTTCATCTCTGTCTCTCCTCTGGTCTCTGTCTTTGTCATGTATGTATACAAATCTGCAGGTCTGTGAGTCTTTGTTTACCAACAGTGGGCTCTCAAGCAGAGCAGAGAGGTCACAGTTGACAGGATGAGGCATGCCCTTCAACTGCATTCATTCAAAATGCGTCAGTGCTGCACTGTCCCGCAAGGTTGTGCGGAAATGTGGGTGTGTTTATTTGTGCTTTAGAACCTAATCTCCATGAAACAATCCTTTGATTCATTGCTTCGCTCTTGCTAACACCGCTCCCTCTCCTCAGTTACTCTCTAGCTTGCTTGACTACTGCTGTTCTCTTTCTCGCTCTCTAACTCACTCGTTGAGCCAAGGTGGATTATTGAAAGAATAAGTGAGGAACTGCAGCCCATTTAGTTGATGCCTAGAATCTAGGTGTAATTTCACTTGTTGTTAGCTTCCTCTGGCTCATCACAGAGAAAGCCTGCGCTCGCCTGATGAAGATTATTTAAAAAAACGTTATCATTACTAACTCGGAATCAATTTAAACTGTGCTGAGAAACTACCGCATTATAATTTACATCCCATTGATTGAAACTGTCTCCTGGGTCAAGTGATGGAGGCAACATATGATAAAAAGGATACAAGCAAAGGAAGCAAGGAAAGAGATGCTGTGAACTAAACCATGAATTAATTGTCCAGTCTAACATTTTGTTTTGTTTTGTTTTATGTAATACACCGACTAACGCTGTTTTATTGCATTACGCTACATAATCTTTCCATATGTCTGTTGTTGTAACATACAAATAAGGCTCTTTCTGTCTACAATATACATCCAACTTGAGCTTCTTATCAGCCATCCTTGTTTTGACACTTTGTCTCTGATTGTCTCTCTCCACCCTCACTAATTATTCATTGCCCTTATTGTTTTTTTCTCATTTTTCAATTCGTGCCATTTCCCTTGCTAATCGTGTCACGTCATTTTATCTGACGTCCGTCTGATGCTTCTGTCTTTCAATCTTTTTTTGATTTTTCCTGTGGCATTTCCATTAATTTCCTTTTGCCCTCCTAGGCTGTATGAGGGGAAGGAGCAGGCGGAGTTTGAAGAGTCACTGAAGAAGCTTTTTGAGTCCATCAACAGCCTGATGAGAACAGACTACAACACCACTCTGCTGCTCAGGGTAATCATGCATGTTCACCCTTCACACTATTCTTCACCACCTAGCACTCCTCGTTCGTCTCCTCTTTATTCTCGCCCCTTTCCTGCTTCTACGTCTGTTTTTATTAGTTTTTTTTTTACATTTACCCTTCTGACTCTGTCTCATCTTCATGCTCTTCCTCATGCTCAAACTTATCTTATGTGATCTCTCAATCTGAAAATGATTATATTACAAAAATTCGCAAAAAGTTAGGCAGACACATGAGTGTGAAACATTAAAAACACATTTTCTCACACTTCATCACAGACTATTTAATGGCAAAGTCACCCTTTGTTCAACAGCAGCTTCCACAGAATTTCAAGTTTTTTTAACAGTGTTTACTTCTCGTGTGTGTGTGTGTGTGTGTGTGTGTGTGTGTGTGTGTGTCATCAGGTTGCTGCTCTGAAGTACCTGCCAACAGTACTGCATGATGTTGAGAAAGTGTTTGATGCCAAACTCCTCAGGTAAGCTTGCCTTTAAACACACATGCGCGCACGCACACACAGACACACATACACACACTAGCACCGTATCTTTGGTATCATTCAGGGACACTGATAGAGAGGATATATAGGCGCTTTCGGCTCAACTGAAGTCTTCCTCTTGGCTTTGTTCCGTGACCCCCCATCCTTCTGTCCCCCACACACTCCATCCTGGTTGAGCCCTCCATTCTTCATCAGGTGATAAAAATCTCATCAAACTGACATATACACAAGGACACACACTCAGACGCACTCTGAGCTTTCTCCATGTGCCCCTGAGTGAATTGACAATTTCAGTGAAACCATCAAACAAAACCCATTTGAACCTCTTCTCTCAGGTTTATTCTGAGCCTCCTGACGAGCAATACAACAGACATAGAATGGCTTGTTTAACCTCTCTTTGACCCCACATTAAATGGACAATATACAGTTCAGCCCAGAAAATGTCTTCAGCGTATATAGTACTTCACCAGTTCAACACAACACTGTTGTTCAAAGTATACATTTCAGGCAGTTGATTTGTCCTCACGCAATTCCACAACTAACATGGATCCATTTGTTTGGTATGACCTTGTTACTTTACCGAATGAAGATTTAAATTGATGTTCTCCTGACCGGCCACATTCTATTCCAAACACCCTACGCCTCATGATTTCTCTTTTCACCTTTCCGTGACCTGTGTGTGCTTTTGTGAGTTTAGATTATCCACATCTGCCAGCTCAGTCTCTGGAGTGGTTCGATGTCAACTCGGTGTCACAAAGGTGCTACCTTTAACACCCGCCACAAAGACACGCACCAGCAAGCACGCACATACACAGGTAGAAAGGTGATGAGGGGCAGAGCGTTTAAAAATCAGCGCACATATTCTCACTTTCTGTCATTCATTTTCTCTTTCTGTCTCTGCCACACATATTCACTCAACCCTATTGTCTGACTTCTTCTACTCGCACATGCACAAAAATATACCCGAGCCATCTAAACTTGAAAGTAGGGTCCCCATTGCATTGCTGATCAGATATGCCTCAGGCGGAGTATCCAAAAGCAAGCTGTGTGAATTACAATCACCACACAATGAGGTGGACATCAAAGCTTTCTCTCAGCTTCTGTATAGTCACATTCCTGCACCTTGTAAACTCACCTGTCGTGCGATTCGCCTGGTGGGACGAGCACAGATATCGTCGCCTATGCCTTGTTTTGCTTTGCTTGCTCTAGGTGTCCTTTGTGTGTCTTTGGTTCTGTTCGGACGTGGCCTTAAAGCGATAGCTCGGGTGTTTTAAAGTGGGGTTGAGAACTGAACTTAAAGCAAATCTTATCTTGAGAGCCACCAGGTTTCCAAAAACAGTAAAGATAAGTTTCACTTTCAGTTTAGTTCCGTGTTGGAAAATATTCTAAATCTAGCATACGCTTAAACTCAATCTTAATGCGTCTTGGGGCGCATTCACACTTGTACTTGTGATGGGATCGCCCAGGATGCATGTTAATGCCAGGTCTGGACAGGGCCTATGTGGGAATAGGCTGACATTTTAGGTTTTAATTAAATTCTGCTCAGATGATTAGTGGGCCTGATAAGTCTGCACTGAGCCTCTGTGCCCCAGCGTGTCTTCGTGTCTTATGCACATCACAAGTCATACAAACCTTTGTGTTGTGTTTGGGAGCAAGGGTGGTGTATTTCATTCTTTCATACCATCATTGAAAGAGCTTCTGCAACCTGTGTGGCATAATTTAAAGAGATGGAGACAAAGTAAGAGAACAACCAACAAAATGGAGACAGAGGGTCTGCCATGCTCTGAGCATTCAATCTTCCTAAGTGACATCAGCGCTTGCAACCAGCCTGTTTAATTATTCTAAAATTGAATTTGGGGCGGAGGATGACTCAAACTTGTGTATTCATTAAAGCGTGTTTAGGCTTTGGCTCATTTGTTTTCATGCTGCATACACATATTTGCTGATGTCTATTCTGCACTCTGCTTTTAGTGGTTGCATATTTTATGACCTTAAAGAAGAGATGTTTAAACCTTAACTTACTAAGGTGTAGTCGTGTTTTTAATCTGTGTAACGTATTGGGAATAATCAGAGTGAGAGTTTTTTGTTAAAATTCTAAACATGCATTTATTTGTGGAAACTTAATTCCTGAATATTTATTGTGCTCATTTTCAAGAAAACAAATCTGTTGCTCCTCCCGTATAATGCTATTCCTGATTATTTATTCCACTGCTTATTGCTTTCTCTCTCCAGCGAGCAGCTGCATGACTTTTATTCCTGCATCCCTCCTGAGAAACTCCAGAAACAGAAGGTGGCCTCCATGACTGAAATTGTCAGCAGTCAACTCTTCCAGAGACAAGGTGTGTGTCAAGTTTTAAATTATAGGCCTCCGCACTGAGCTGCTAACCAATAGCGCATTAATGGTTGATTGAAGAACCAATCACAGATGTGCACAAATGCCTACTCATTCTGGGTGAAATCCTACAGAGCATTAGTTGCTTCTCACTTAATGGTTAAGATCACATTAAAAGGTCTATTATACAGTGAGTAATTCCAGCCTAGCAACAGGACTGGGCACACAGCCGTTCCCACTGTACTTTATGACCAGTAAGGGTGTCTTTTGCTTCAAAGGTTTTATCTTGATACAGCACAGTGGATAAAAGTGTCGTACAAATGCAAGGGTACATCCATTGCCTGTAGGGCAATCCACTAAAGTACTCTGGATAAAAGCATCAGCTAAATGGGGAAAGGTCCTACTTGTGTTTATGCATTTATGCTCTATTTGCTTTACTGATATACATACACACACATTCAAGTCTATTTCATTTATATAGAAATTATGTGTCTCATCATGTAACATAATCAAAACATTTTGAATTGCGAATATTTGCTGGATTTACCATTTGTTTGTTGTTAGGTTTAAAAAATGAAGGATACACCTTTACAGTTATCTGCTGCTTCCACATTAAAATACAATAAAACATGGATATTTGTGAATAGTTTGCCAAACAATCTTTTCCGCAAGGGCTATTTTCTGTCGAGATAAAAAAAGCAATATGGACTTGATGTTGATGCTGGAACAAACCATTTTAGTGCTGCAATGTTCAGCTCCACAGACATTACAATCAGTGCAATGGACCCCAGTCAGATACCACCTTATTACAATCAGCACAAGAGGCACCAATTAGTGTCATGGCAAATGTCAATTCAAGTCACTCTTGCTGAGATTAAACAGTCATGAAATACATTTGACCTCAAACTATATTTGTAGTCATTGGCTATATCTGTTTTCTTTGGTCCTTGAGCTGTTGACGTTCCTGATCCGCCCAGACTGAAAACGTCCTTGAACCTTATTGCAAACAGAGAATAACTACGCCATTCACGCCTCAGTAGGTCTTCGTGGTGAATACAGATAAAGATAAATGTTATCCATATAAGTGTTACAGGTGATTCTTCTGCCGAAAGAGAAGAATTACTATCGCCTAATGTTTGAGGCATATACGCAAGACAGGAATGCATTTTCAGAGTGCTGCAGTTTATACTGTCATTAATGTGTCACTTGTCAGACCATACTCTTCTTTTAATTGATTTTCACTAGATTTTGCATAGTTGCCAGGGACACATGTTTTTGTCTGTATCATACCTTTTAAAATCCAGTACACATCAATGAAAACGCACTCCCCACCAATCTGAGTCCACCCCCTACCTCTGATCAGCCCTATTATGTCTGTCTAATTTGCTTGTTGCAGGGTGATAAGTGGTGGTTTCCCCTGCAGAGGACCACATGTGTGAGTGGGCTAATGTTTTGCTGATGTATAATACAGAGTCGATAAAGGGGGTAATCGGGCCTCTGCAGTGCAAACTGAAGAATTGGAAGTAGGCTGTGAGTGATTGTTGTAGACCAAAGTTCGTTCAGAACTCACTCCGAGTGGGACTGAGAAGGGGTGCATGCTGGGCTGGGCCTGGCAGTTTCAGTGACTTCATGGACATGTCAGTGTTTGTGCAGTGGTGCATGCTAATTGGGTGTGTGCACAGCTTTGGATGTTGTTTTTTCCCAGTGTAGCAGTGAGTCCTCTCATCAGTCAGTCGCTGCCAGCCAAGTCAGTGGCCGGTCCAGAATACAGTCCTTTGGTATTGATCCTGGCTCAAATGATTGATTCCCCGGGGGCGACAACGACAGGCTCGGTCTTTGGCTAGCTGTCAGCACGCTCAAAGTCACACTCTGTCACCAGGAAAGGAAGGGAAGAAAGCGATGAAAGAAACAGGAGAGGGAGCAGTGGCGATGTCGGGTAGATGAGAGAGAGAGCATAATAAGGAGAAACAAAGCACAGGAATGTAGAGTGTCGCGGCAAAATGCTACATGTCAGTTTTATGTCAATATGTGAACATGCTGGAAGCAAATATTAGTTACTTTTAACTCCAGTCATAGCCTGGAGTGTTTCGATTTGCCAATAGCCATTTGGAGAGTTTGTCATTTTTTAAATGGTGTAAGTCTCAGTTGGGAATAAAACACTTCAGATGCAACAATGATGGAGATGGAGTCAGACAGAGGTAGAGGAGAGACCAAGGAGATACGAACAAACAGAGGAGGAAAGGATGGAAAATGGAAAGAAGATAAGAGACACAACGAGGAGAAGGAACTAGACTAGGATGAAAGGAAAGAGGGATGACATGTTGATTGGTAATGATTGGTTGGGGCAGGGGCAGAGGGATAAGTAAAGATGGATGGCAGAAGGTTGGAGAAGCGACAAAGGCTGGTTAGAAAAAGAAGGAACAAGGGACTTGAGACTGATAAAGAGAAAGGAGAGAACAGGTGGATGGTGGAGGTGCCAAAAGGAAACAAAATAGCTTGGGGAGAGTGAAAAATAGAAGAGTTTGTGAGAGAAAGAGAGAGACTGGCCTTGTTTTGCTATTAAACAGTCCAGAAGTGATTAAAGTTTTAAGGCCTGCTCACATGCAATCTATCAGCAAACCTGCATTCCCCCTCTCTTCTCCCCCATCCTCTGGCACTGTGCTTATTTATTTATTCGCTCTTTAATACATTGGTCTATTCCATCTCGACCCCTGCCTCACCAAATAAGCGCTGACACTCAGTCTAATTGAGATGCATGTTAGCACTGGGATGCTAATCAGAGGGCCTGTATGCTAGGGTGTCATTTGTCCAGGAGGCTGAAAAATGCAGCAGAGCTGTATCATATATTTATAATGGTTAATGGCCCCCGGTGTCCTATCACCGCTCTGCAATACATATTTAATAACCCTACCTGTCTGTCTGAGCAGGCCTGCCAAGCTTGCTCACCAGGGAAAAATGTTACTGACAATGTAGGAGAGGTTAGATGATGTAAGACGTGTGTTTGTGTGTGTGTGTGTGTGTGTGTGTGTGTGTGTGTGTGTGTGTGTGTGTGTCTGTGTGTGTCCATGTTCTTCTCATGACATCCATGGGCAATCCATTCTCTCTTATGCTCCTAGGATTAAGTCTCTTTGCAACCACATACTGTATACACGCACAAATACACAACATGCACAGATACACACACAGGCACACGCGCACAGACACATGTGCATCCTCTTTTACGGGTTAATCTGGTTTTGAGACTAAATTAAATTTACGAGGCGCATTATGGCTCAATTTAGGCAAATTACAATGCCGTCAAGCAATCACTGTGACAGATTGAGAGCATCAACACTGATAGAGGGAAAAAAGAACGAGAGATCAGGGAAAGCAAAGAGCAGAGGGACAGCGGGATGAGTCTGTCGTTGTGTTGGCCCACTCATTTCCCAAAGCTGGCCAAAGTCCCCGATTCAATCCCTGACCCTCTACATTTCCCCTCCTCCATCTGTACAGCTGGAGAAAAAAGACTGCAGTCCTGTCACTCTTCTTGTTGTACATATTAAACAGATTAAAGGAAGCACCATTTGCTTTGGTAATGCTCTTGTAAGTTGAGTTGCCACTGCAAGGTATCTCTGCAACACTATGTGAAAAAATCCCATAACACAGAAAATCATAAAAGCTTTTAATGTGTCATTCACATCAATCCATATAAACGGCAGCAATCCCATTAATGGAATTGCTTGTGCTCTACTGCAGCACATTATACAATATTGTTTACATTGTTCACACCCATGTCTATATTTCCCTGATTGCTTAACAGATGCATGTCAGTGCTTGATGAATATGGGTGAGTGATGTACTGTACAGTTATTATTGTCAGGATTTAATCAGTGTAGAGTGATCTTGCTTGTTCCCACATTCTCTATCAATCAGTGTTAGTGACAGGTCACTTTAGGCCTGGATACTGGACGTGATTTTCTACATCTGGCCTGTAAGAGAGCTTCATATGACTGAGATATTACCCTGTAACAGGCAGGATTTGGCTATAAATGTGGATTTATGTAGTCTAAAGTAAGATTAGGCTGAGTTTATATCTTAAACTAAATCATTGTTTAAAGCAAATGCAAAAAGCCAGTGTTTTTAATAGTGAAAATATGGTATGTGATATATATGTGAGGGTTACCCTTAGGGTACGCAAGCCCCACAAGCAACTTGCATCCATTTATTGTTATGGATTTCTCCAAGCCTTTTGCAAAGCAGCTAGTCGAGCTGTAATTTCAAAGCTGTCAGCTTTACTGCTGCTCAGGGTGTCTGAGTATGTAACAGGTTGCTTGCTGGTTTAATAAGCCCTCATGTGTCCATATGTTCTATCCTTAGTTATACAGAAATATTAAGGAGCGGTTATGTGAATTGTTGAAAAAATATATATCATACAGCTGCTGTGTCTCCTACAGCTGTCTGAAATATAAAGTGCTTGTCTCTGTCTTCCACTCTGGTCCTTGTTAACTACAGTGTTCTTTACTGCACACCTCCTCTTCTATTCTCTTCTATTCTATCTCATATTCTCTTCTCTCCCCTCCTCCCTTCCCTCATACTGTGTCTTGCTCTGATATATTGTGTTATGCCGTGTTAAATTACATCAGCTTTGCTGCATCACATTAAGGTGCATGTCATGCTTTACTGTAACTGAATGGAGATCATGGTCACAAACACCAGCAAAAACTGCCCACCATACCTGGTAGAAGGTAAATTAAGCAGTGGCGTGTGTTTGTGTTTGGGTCTTTGACAGCACAGTCTGATACACATGAGCTGTGCTTACTGTAGAGTGGAGGGTTGACGATTTCAGAGGGTTAATGAGAGAGAGGGAGGTAGGTTTGCCGTTCATTCAGAGGCTGCAGTTTGGGTCATTGTAGATGAAATGCTGGAAGAATAGAGGGATGGATGACACTAATGGAGCAAAGTGAATGGAGTTTAATCATTTTGGGAAATGCCTGTCTCCCAGTCTTCCTTCGTCATTTATATTCTGATCCATGTTTGAGTTTGTTGGTTGACTTCAATGGAAACTGAATGCGGACAAAGACATTAGAGGGACACACCAGTCGGTGTATCAATGCACTTACCCATTAATTCATTTTGTACAGGTGTGAGAGTAGTTAAATGTTAATCATATATAGGCATAAGCAGAGCCTGCAGCTTGATGATTTATTACTCTCATGTTAGAGGACACAGAGAATTAGCCTGCCTAACAGTCAAAGCAGTGACATGGTTCACCGCAAGCCATTGATCTGCCATTGATCTGCCTTGGTTGAATTGATCAAAAACGCTGTCACAACTAATGCTACAAACAGCCTAATTGGGCAATCAATTAAATAGTCATATGGAAGATGAAGCTGGGGAGGAAGGCACAGATTAGCGGTGGCAATTAGTGGGAGACTCCTCGACAGTGACCAATATAGCTAGTTTGAAACACAGGGTAAAATAAATGAAAGCACAGCTCAAGGGATAATCTGATCAGGATCAACAGTATCTAGTTTATGGTATTCTTGTTTTAGTGGTAAACATGACAAACATGCCCATTGGAGTAATGAGCAAATATCAGCATATGCATGGTGTTATACATATATATTTTCTTGTTATAGTAAGTTATGGTATTTTTGTGTGTGTGTATGTGTGTGTGTACTTGGAAGAAAACATGAAGAAAAGCAATTATATTCAAGATAGCGCCCTTTGCTGTGATTGTGTTTACTTTGGTTTTGCTGACGGTATTTGTTCTGTGCAAGGTCTCATCAGCATCACAGCAAAAATCAAACTGAAAAATGCACTTTCGGGCATCATCATAAATCAACATAATTCACTAGTGCACTCTATCATTAGTAGCATATAGGCCTATCGGGAGAGCATTCATTCACAAAAGCAAGACAATTTTATGCATTTATATGAAATAAATATCATCCCACTAAAACATTTTGAGGCAGCTATCTTGTATACAAATCATTCGTCAAATATGTTTTACCACCACACCATAGCAAGGGAGCGATTTCCAAAGAGGGAGAGGTGAGGATGGACAGTCACAACCTAAATTCATACAGAGAAAATGTACAACTTTGAATTTGAAAAGGGATTTGAAAGATGGAGCGAGAGAAAACCAATGAGGAAGGAGGGAGGAAGACAAATGAGGGGTGTAGGCAGAGTGGATGAGAGGAGACACCCACAGCGACACAGAGGGATGAAAAACCTGCTGAGAGAGACATTTAGTCATCACCAAGTGGGAAGACAGTTGGCTCGGTCCCAACCTCTTCTCAACAGAAAAGATTTACTTGTCGTTGCGTCACCAAACCTCCCCATTATCATTTTTTCTATCATTCTATCTTCCCGAAAGCAAGGGACGACAGGGAAGAGAGAAGGATGGGGAGAAAGAGGAAGACATCTCTGATTTACATGCCTCTTCGAAACTGAGATTGCATCTCATTATCATGTGCTACTGTTTATTGTGTTTGGCTGTCAAATGAAAAACATGGAACAGAGAGGAGATGGGCTGGCTGCTGAGCCATCAAAGCTACTCTCTGTGTGGTGGCCTGCCAGCACTAGTGCTGTCTGCTCTCACAAACTTGGTAACCCAAACACATAACTACATGCTCACACAGGCACAAAGTGATTCCAACTCTTACACATCAAATAGCAGTGAAGCACCAAATCAGATACAAAAAGGACAGTTCACGCTTGGAACATAGACACACATTGGTATTAATAATAAAAGCCTGAGATTACAGTTAGAATAAATAGACATTTCCAATTGAATATAGATGAGTACTTGAAGCTCTGTCGGTCTGCGCTCTGAATATGTTTTGTCTTGTGCGTCAGCACCTGTGTGGATTTCTGTTTATTTGAACTAGTATGTATAACGGCACACGGTTAAAGCTAGATGAGAAAAAGTTAAAATGCATCCCAATGTTTGCCCTTAGAGATTGATTTCCATTTGCCTGTCAGTGCCCGTTGGCGAAGCTTTCTTCCACAGCATGACGGGATTAATTTTACTGCATTGTTGCCCCACAGGATAGACCACATAACATACATTTAAATCACACAGGCAAGTGGAACATAGAAACATGGGTGTGCATAGAAAAGTGAAACCATCGGTGTATTCACCTATGTTCATTTTAGTGTGTGTCAAATGGTCCCCTTTCCTATACAAAATGGCTTGTAAATGAATAGGTTTACATTATTTTTACCCCCCTCCCATCCTCAGGCAGCATCTGCTAGCAAGCCCGACCAAACAGACCTCAGCAAAAATGGTTTACGGTTACAGGAACGGGGCCAGGACTGGGGTTAGAAATTGCCAATCCCAGAGAAGGATGCCGGATTTGTATGGAGCCCGAAAGGAAGTTCTTTGGCTCAAGCCAGAGAAAATCTTGAGCACATGGCACATGTAGTACTGTTCTATACTCACTGAGAAAACAACATGTGACAACCCAAAACTGATGATTGGTGAGGCTAGTTTATATGCATTTCAAACTTCTGATATTTGACCTGAAATGTTGAATTAGAGAAGAAGAATTATGGCGGACAGACAGAAAGACAATTAATGGGATTAAAGAATGTGTGAAAGGACACGTAGAGGGATCAACAGAGAGACAAAAAAAACAGATGGAGAAGACGGAGATTGCATTATGCATAGAGAACCAGGGAACACAAAGAATAGAAATAACAGATGAAGAGAGTGAGGCACACACAGGAGGGAAAGGAAGCCACCAGGAGGAATGAGATGAGGATAAACTGGCAGAAGCTTCAGGTTGTAAGTGGGAAGCTACATTTGCTAAATTAGATTTTTGCATCTCTGGGCCCAAAAGATCCGCAGAAGCACTAATTGCATGTTGTCAGCAAGCAACTGCTTTTCACAGTGACAAATAGCTCTATAGCTCAAATAAAGGCTATTCTTTTTAGAGAAAGTACTCAACCAATATGATAATTATCATATTAATGTTTATTTTGCCTCAGTCAAGAAATACAATCACTGCAATTATGCAGTGGCTCCTCTCCGCAGTATACACATTATCTCTTTAAAAAAAGTTTAAAAAAAGAAATGTACGAGGCGTTCGCCATGTTTGATTGGACCACTAATGTGATCCGCTGTGTGGAAGCATTATGTGTTTATTAAAAAGAAAGAACTTGCTCATTCGTATGCATAGGCATTTTTTTTGCATATCCTTTGTTGGTACAAACACACCTTCTTCACAGAGGTCTGAGTGTACGGTCAGCCACTGTGCAGTGCCCCAGAGCAAGTGTTCCTTTGAAATAGCTGTAATCTAAAATGCCCTCTTAAAGAATGACCTAGACCCTGGGAGCTGCACGACATTGTATTTGGTGTTCTTACAACACTGAAAGCCCAGAGGACCACAGGGCAGTTCAAAGAAGTCTCTGAGAAAGCTTACATTCAGGCTGAAGCAGCAGATATTAACATTCTTGATGTTATTCCAGGCCGGGCAAGGGACAGAGAAATACCTGCAAAGTTAAAGGCACCGTTCCACATTGGTGACTGAAGACTATCAGCCACAGAGTCTGCAGAAGCATTGCCAAGGCAGCCTGTACTTCATCATTTTGTTATGCTCATATTCAGGAAGGTCCAGAGGCATTTTGAAGGAAAAGGGAACTGAGGTAAAATAAAAACAGACGATTCACACCCCGACAGATCTGTCAAAGTAGGATGCTGAAGATGAGCCAGCTATTAGGGTGCTCATGGTTTTCTTTAAGTTTTCTGAATTTAAAAATGAGAAGCAGCTGCAGACTGAACTAAAGGTGTTTCTCTCTGCATACACAGTCTCCCAGGAGAGCACAGGGTGTACAGAAAGTATTCAAAAAGCATGAGACTGGGTTGTTTTTCCATCCCTCTTCAAATTGATAAAAAATATGTAATATTCTAGTGTCAGCATGCCTTGTAGAAAGTACGACCAGAGTTGTGTAGATTGTGTCACTGTGTTTGGACCACGGCATTGCAGGTCTGTGGTATTATACATAAAATCTGAGTTTGTCTGCTACCTGACTGTTACTAAAAGTTATCTTTATTTAGAAAACCACAATAGAATAGGAACTAATCTTTGTTTCTATTACGCTCCATCGTCACTCTTTCTATCACTTTTTCTTTCTCTCCATCAGTTTTTCCATATGAGCAGCACTCTGTGTGTTGGCTGAGAGGACATATATAGAAAGTAAGACGAGCTTACTCAAGACAAAAGTGTGCACCTACAAAGAAAGGGCACATCGACGATGTGTTTAATGTCTCATCTTTAAATGTAAAACACCAGGCTAGATGCCTTTCTACAGTGTGAATTATTTGTGTATATTCACGTTAGTTTCCTATGTGCAGTAATGTTATGCATGGAGTTTCGGTAAATGTATTCTTCCATCTCACTGCACATCAGCATGGGTCAGGGTAGGTGAAAACCTTGAAATTTGCTATTGTGGCTATATTTTTATTACGCGTGTCTCCTTGCACAGTACAATCCCAACGCATGCAGTGTATCACACAACAGTATACCCTTTTAACCCCCCCACCGGCTCTCTATTTCACATTATTGCCCCTGAACATGTGGCACCTATAAATACCAACTTGCTTTATTTCTAAGATCAATAGAAATAAGAAAACAGGTAGCTCTGGGGTCATTTAACCAGGAATGGAGTTGTCCTCGGGTTTAATGGTACATCCAGCGCCCGGAAGGCAGATGGATTAATTATTGCAAACACAACAATTCTGCTATACAACACAACTCATTGTTTTCTCTATCTAAGAAAGAGAAAAGATGATGAGTTTGTTGTTTCATGGATTAAACAGATTTATCAGGGTTTCTTTTCAAATACAAAGCTGACAGCATCTAAACACCATCTTGTAAGGCCACAGACCAGGAGGCCTCACTTTTTTTAAAATGGACATTTTTATGTCACATGATACATGATGTTATTATATTTAAATTGCATGGCACTCAGATACTACTTTTGCTTGATATTTCTCCCTGAAACATCCCCCTCCTCCCGTTGGATTTCCTCTACCTGTGCCGGCCCCAAGCTCCGTCTCTTCCGTGCCTCCTTTTCCGTCTCCTCCCTCCATTTCTCTGAGTCATTGAGGGCATTCAGTGACTCATGCATTTTCCCCGTTTCTCTCTCCCTCCCCTTTCCTCTCTGCATGTTTGTGTGTTGGAGTGAGTGTTGTGATGAGGGTCCACTCAGCAGGCGTATAAGCCTGGCTCAGTTAATAATAGAACTAACGAGCATCAGCCTAAATGAGCTTTTAATGTGCTCTGTCAACTTGCGACTACAAGAGAGGGATGAGGTGGTGGGGGGGGAGATAGAAAAAGAAGATGACAAGAAAGGAGTGATCAAGGTAGACAAGTTGAAAAACAATAAGGATCAAGTTACATTGCAATCACTGTTTTCTTACAATATACATATTTGTACCTGCATAGTACATAATTTCTATTAGACATTGAATAGGACCTTGAGGTCATGATTTGACCTTCGAGCTAAATTCATGATCCAAAACCACCGTGGCCAAAGATGGGACCCGTTTTTATTTTACAATCAAGTTTGTTTCAGTAATTATGTCGCCAGCAAACAACAGCATTATATGTTTTGTACAGTTAGATCTGCTGTAGTTACTTTTATTTGTGGGCAAGCCTACATCAATGATTTTAATTTGACATCAATGATTTTAATTTGTGTGTAGATAAAGGTAATGTTGACAGCTTCGATTATCAGACATAAAACATAATCAAAAACGTATTTACAATCAATTTACTGTAACCTTTGGATTGTGACTGCCTGAAGGTAATTTGGTCACGGCTCTGCTGGCTGCTAGACAATATCAGATGAGAATTTTTGTCGGATGAAAATCAATAATTTGAATTATCTGTCAAAGCTTTCAAATGGAAAGTCTTGACTGTGTTATTTTCCACAAAACAAGGTGTAGTTTCTGAAGCGTACTGCTGTTTTGTGTCAACACAAATCAATCAATGAAGCGAAAAGTGTTGAAAGACATCTTAAAAGAAATGCCAACCATTTTACTTAGCAGAAGGTTTAGCCCTGCATTTTCTGAGCCTCTGCTCTGGGGAAGCACGGATTTTTCTTTGAACGAAAATAAACAGAAACTTGAATCACTTTACTACAACTGATCAAATGCAATTCAAAGTGTGTTACAAATGATTAACAAAATGAAGATGAGATGAAAATGGAGAGAAAGTGAAGAGACTAAATACAATTCTGAAAAATAAATGAATATAAATACAACACTGAATTAATTATTGATGGGAGTACAGTAAAAAAAAAAGTCAAATAAAACAAGCATTGATCAGGATAGTATTTTACTTTTATTCCTACTTTTTAGTTGTATGCATATGGATGGTTTGTTCTCAAACAGCATTTAAAGTTACATAAGTTAATTAACTGTTTCCCACCCAGTATGCCATTAAACACCAATGATAGCCACACTATGAAGCACATGGTGGCTATCAGTTATTTGGTTTATCTGGATGGCAAGCTAACAATGTCAATGTTATTATTCAATAGGCAATCACCTTTTGATAAGATTTATGACACATTCAAAAAAGCTTACGCTTATGTTTACTGCTTTTACACACGCTTTAATTTACTCAGGTCTGCTTGAACTCTACTTGATAACAGTACTTTTGCTACTTCAGTCCTTCATTGATTTTTTATAATTCCTCAAATGAGTTTGGACAATCCCCAGAGAAGACTTTGACTATATAACATCCATAAAGAATTTATGGAGCGCTTTAGCAAGTAATATAATATTACCATCATGTGCAGTATGTTTAACTATGGCTGTCTCAAAGGAATAATCATTTGATTAGCAATTACTCAACAAGTGTTCCCCTATTTTCATGACTTTCTCTTTTGTCAGATAATTCAACCAAATTAACTTGTGAATTAGTCAAGATTAGGATCAATCAGAGAGATGTGAGAGAGAAAACATTAGCCTATGGTGATTGATGAGTTGCCTGTGTGGCTGCATGGAACTGTAAATAGTCACGTGATTGATATCACTCAATTGTGCAGTCTGGGGTTAGAGTTGAATTTCTTCTTCTGGGTGCAGTGGCATCATTACTCAAAGCTGTGCGGGCGCAGCTGTCTCCACAGGTGCTGCACCAATTGATGTAGGCGTCCAGGGTTTCGGGTTTGAAATGTTTTTCATAGAGAAATCACATGATGTTTGTATTCATGCATCTGAAAGGCATTATGATCTTTTATGGCTTTGCCTAAAATATGTAGATAAAACATCACTCTTGCATTCCGTTTCTCAAACTATCCAATTGTTCCAACAACCTTGCTTATTAAACCTGACTGTCATATTTAACCACATGTGGTTTTGTTACTCTACAGAGTGCCGTGATGTGTTGTTACCCATGATGCTGCGGGAGCTGGGCGGGGCACTGGCCAGTATGGCTGACGGGCCTCACGATGAGAGGAGAAATAGTCTGGAGCTGCTCAACAACATTCTGGAGGTCCTGAGCAGGAACAACGTGGTGAGACGCACAGCACATTTTGTAGTAAAGAACGCACAATGACAATTCTCACACATGGTAATGAATTGCATTCTGGGGGACTATTTCAAATTCAGTGTTGTGTTAACATACGTTTATGTTTTTGACAACCTAGTCCATGCTCTTGCATATACTGTAGTACGACAAACTGCCAATCCCAGCTTCGATTAATAACAAGTTCCAATTTTGGTGTATTATTATTTACAACTTCTTTGATTTCGAGGTTGTCTGTGCAGTTTTGCTCGGTATGCAAACAGCAATACAAAATCATCTGTAGATTAACACAGTAACTGTTGCAGTTTCGACGGATATCATCAAATGCCAGTGGAAAGCACAATCAAACACTAAGTGGTCCTTTGAGGAGCAGCTCAAGTGCCATGAGCAAGCAAAAACAACACCAGTTTAAACTTTATGTCGACACAATCTGCATTCTAAATATCTAATACCTAAAAGTGTAAACAGGTCACAATAGCACTTTCTTTAAAAGCATTTGTATCTCCCCCCCGGCATTTAATGAACAGTACAGCAGTGGTCTTTGCAGAACCACCTGGTGGAGGTCTGCTCTTCACTGAGTACACATTTCTAGTTATTGGGAAAGTGTTAGGGTGAAAATGATCCAACCCATGAATTATAAGACATATCCTTTATCTTTTCAATGGATGAATTTGAGCTATGTCTGATCTCTGTGCCAACGCAGTGCAACCAGTCTCAAAGTAAATAGCCTTTAGCTGTTTTGCCTCAAGTTTTGCAATGAAGCAGGCTGTGACCAATAGGAATCAAATTTATTTAGTTGCTGCATGTTAGTTCATTGAAACATATCCAGTTTGCTCTTGAACTAAACACACACACACACAGCAATTACATCAGCGGTATCCAGCTGAAGGGCTTTTTAATTGCTCCTGAAAGTTGTTGACAACCTGCTTAGTCTTTGAAGTGAAGGTGTGGCTTTCTCCAGCTCTGGAGCTGTCACTAGTGAAGCATGAGCCAAGGGAGGAGAGACTATAAGAGAAGAGAGAGTAGTAATACATGTGGTGGAGTAAATATGATACAAAAAAGAAAGCAAAAGGACATGCCGGGTATACAAATACAATCATGTGCAGACAAGATTATATATGTATATACATGTATAGTATGTATATACATCAGTGGTGGGCCGTCAGGGCCAGCTAAGCCTTCACTGCTGGCCTAAACAGAATCACAAAGTTATAGCTATTTTATAATTTTATAAATACACTCCATGTATTATAATTTTCCCTATTAGCTTATTTTCTCATTGCACAGCTCCTGTCTGCATCTGTTGCTCTGCTTCCAGCCTGCAGCGCTGCTTCCAGCGTCGCCTCTGCGTCGCCTCTGCGTCGCCTTTGCTCAACGCTCCTCCACACCCTAAGTGTGCGGTGTTTTAGTGCCGCAGTTGGATTGTTTTGGAGACCTTTTTTTAGACTTTACAAATCTGATTGCGCACACACGGATTGAGATACAATTACACTACTCTCCACACAAAAATAAATAGTTTCATGCCAATGATGGCTCCATGGAGGTCCTTGTATGGAACCCTAGGGTACGCCTTTTAATACACTGAGGAAGGAAGAGGAAGACCCAGTAAATTAGAAACATTGTGTTCTAGCTGACACGTCATTTGTAAAACAACTTACAGCTTGCCTAGATGAGACAATATTGTGGAGTCTCAACCAGGGTTACATGGTTAACTGTGGCAAAAGCTTTTGAAAATTCAATAAAAAGACCTAACTTGTAAAAGTAAGGATCAAGCTTGTCAATATTTAATGATTTAATGATTTGTAACCTTTATAACTCATATGCTGCACAGCTTTTTTTTTTCTTAATGCTTTTATTTCATAGACAATAAGATGGAAGGATTTTATAAGAAAACAATGCAGGGAGCTGTAGAGATGACCTACTGAAATTGGCACAGGAAAGATAGAAATTAGAGGAAGAGGTGATGACGGATTGTGTCACCTCCTTGCACTTCATCTCTTATTTTCTGCATATTTTCTTCTTTGTTTTTCATCAATCTCTTCATCTCTCTCTTCCTCGCTCTGGGTGGTACCTGATTAAGTCTTTCGCACCACAGATGTCTCCAAACTGGAGAGAGATGAAGAAAGAGAAGCGGAGATGGAAGAGATGACTCTGCAATAGACAGATGCTTGTGTGTGTGTGTGTGTGTGTGTGTGTGTGTTTGTGTGTGTGTGTGTGTGTGTGTGTGTGTGTGTGTGTGTGTGTGTGTGTGTGAGATAAAGAGACGATGCACACAGTCATAGACAAGAACACATGACTGCCAAACAAAACAATAGGTTTTTTTTCACATCACGTTGCCGGTAGAGATGATAAACCAGTCTGGCTTCAGTTTGGAAGGAAGGAAGAGCGTTGTGACTCACCTCTTGTCTTCTATATTCTAGCTGCAAATGTATTTCACAAGACATAGCTACTGAAATTAGCCAAAATCAAATACCATTCTGGAAATGTGTATCGATTTGTTGACAGAGTGGACATGTGGCAGGCGTATGTAAATGTTCCCAGGCTGATTTTGAATAATTGTGCATTATTTTTGGTTGCTTTCCTCTGGTGTCTATTGTCAATCGTTGTCTTATTTAGGATCAACAGATGCGCCTCAACCTAACTACGTGTGTTTTACAGTGTTGTTTTGGGGGCTCCAAGCAGAAGTGTACAGTTGTTTATCTATGTGGGCTGTGGCTGTGGTGCATTTCATGTGGTTTAATCTTGCCTCCCTGATTTTCGTCTTTCAAATCATCTGCCATCAGGTCAGCACACACATGTACACACATGCACATACGTGCAAAAGAGAGAGTACTTTCCTTCTGTTCTTTTCGGACCTTCAAACTTTGCTTTTATGCTTCACTGATCAGACAAGAACACATAATTACACACACACACATTTAGGTCAGATTATACTCACAATGTTGCACATGCACACGCACACGCACATACACACAGATGCTCCCTGTAGTCTTTTTGCTAAGGTGTGTTTGGATGCAGCAGATACTTCACTAGTGAGTTACCTCAGGCAAGTCTGAGTCAGCTTCCTGTGTGTGTGTGTGTGTGTGTGTGTGTGTGTGTGTGTGTGTGTGTGTGTGTGTGTGTGTGTGTGTGTGTGTGTGTGTGTGTGTGTGTGTGTGTGTGTGTGTGTGTGTGTGTGGTCGTCTGCCCATGGATACAGATGCTTATTGAGAAAGGATTTTGTGCTATTTCAATGTGTCATGCGTCAGACCTAATTTCTCTTAACTTGCAGTCCACACAGGTCATCAAACAATTGTATTTCTTTTGTTGCCTTATTAGCTACTGCAATGTCTGAGATGTTATACCATTAAAGGCTTTTCTTTCATCATCTATTAATAGGCTTCTGCATGTCCAATGTCAAAGTAATACAGATGAATGATTGCTGAAAAGGTTCAAGCACAGCAGAGCAATACATCTGAAGAATATTGCTCAACAAAATGAAGAGAACATCCTTCTTGTTGGGTCATCATATTCAGATCTAAAGATGTTTAAGCGTTTCTTAAGCACCTTTAGTGATAATTATAGCTTCATATATTGATATTATTTATCAGTATGTTTATGACATATTTTATGTAAGATTTGATACGATTTCACAAGATTTGAACTTTTTTTTATATCAACACAGTTTACTCAGAAAATATGATTATGCTATACAATTACATCCCATGACAGAAAATGTATCTCTATCTTCTACCAAAAAAGAAGAAGAAAGCTTTCAATAGGTGAAACAACCAAAATGTTCTGGTCTTAAAGTCTAACAGCTCTGCCATGCAATTGACATGGTATTTTATTGATATTAGATTTCCTGACATTTGAAGTATTTGAAACAGGAACTGGTGTGAACACAGACTCGATGCATCTCACCCCCCTTGTTTGCCTCTGGCCAGATGGAGAAAAAGAAAGATGACAGAAAAGTGTCTTCAAAGGGAAAGATAGGAATACGAATGCAGGTCTGCACAAAAACAATCCACATCCACGTGACTTTGAGGTTCAAATGTCCACACTGAAGGTGATTAACTGAATGTTCTGGTGAGGCTCAATCTTTGAACGGCGAACAGACTTTAGATTTCAGATGCAAAACACTTTATTCTCTTTCTTGTTTCATTTGATCTGCCAATCATCCATTCAGAGCCCCAGTGGAGCTTTGGACTGTGTTTGCAAACTTGGTTGTTTTCTCAGTGAGGAGAGTTCGTAGGAGGGAAAACAGCTCAAGAAACAAAAGCTGACGAATCTCCAAAGTTTTGTCGAGAAAAAAGTTCTGAGATGGTTGTCAGAGCAGCGCTAGCGTTATGCCTGAGTGGTTGCTGATGACCAGAACCGTCTGCATCTGTGTGTGTTTCTGTGTGCGTTTACACCTGAGAAATTCTAACAGTCTTTTGTTTATTTTTTTCTCTCCATCCTTCTCTGACTTTCTCTTTCTCTTGCTCTGCTCTCTGTCTATCTTTTTAGGGGGACACATTTCAACATATCCAGGACATTGTGGTGTCTCTGTTAAGGATCATCAACCGGACCGTCATCACAATGGGACGCGAGCATGCTCTCATCGTAAGTACATGCAACTTTGCATTAGTGCCGTAGATGCCGGACTTACCATGAGTCAAGCATTGCAGAACCTTCTTTCTTGTCTTTTTCACCAGTGTTTAAAGTAGATTAGAATGCCAACCCCGCATTCACTTCTTTCTGAAACACAACGTATATCAACACCAGCATATTTTGTTTAAAATACACACCTTTATTGCACATACAAGAGGAAGATCAGGAAGATGGGGGCATCATGGGAGCTCACACACAGTTTGGGTTAATTAGTATGTGTGGTGTCATCCAGGATTCTAATTGGTGGCAACTTGTCAGCCAGAAACAACTTAGTGGTTAAACTCTGAGCTGCTGTGGACTAAGCATTGTGCAATGGTGTTTTTATGTGTGTGCAAAATTATTTAGTTTGCAACAGGGATAGATTCAATCAGAATGTCTGCTAAAAGACAAGTCTGTCAATATTAAATACCATATTCTTCTACTAATTGTAGAAATAGGATAACATACCTTGACCTGACAAAATATAAAGACTTTTCTTCTGTACATTTTGGTAAGACGTGTTACGTATGTTTTTAACATACATTTTTGATGTTTTGAACATCTATTGTAGCTTTATGAAACAGCTAGCAGTGTCAGTGTGGCCTGTGCTAAATAGATATGGAAATGATTATTTAGGATATATTGAATGTGAACACGGTGATGTATGTTGTTGTGCAATAACTTTTAAAAAGTGCAGACTGTGGAACTGCAGACAGTCACAGTTAGTGGGTGCTAGATTGCATGAAACTGATGATGGAGGCCTTTCCATATGTTGCACGACAACAGAGCATTCCTCTGCACAATTTGTGCAATTTAAACTTAAAGACTTCAGACATAATCAGCTAGTATCAAATGAATTCAAACATAATGTATCGGGGCCTCATTAGCTAAGGCTTTACAACTATTGATACAATGTTGAAACATGAATACAGGCCAATAACTAACTGTGGAGTGATAACTGGCCTACCCCTAGTTTGCGTTGGTTTACAAGTGTGTGTGTGTGTGTGGGGAGTACTTGCTTGTGTTTCAGTGAGTTTACTGCACGTGTGTTAGTACCTATAAGTGTATGCTATTTGTACATGTGTTTGTATGCACACATGTGCGTGAAAATCCTTGAAACTAGATTGAGCTTACAGCAAAACACTTCTGTTTTGAATGGTAATAAAGGAGAGAATCAATCATTCTGCCAGACAGTGTTGACATAATTTTGAATCATCTGACACGCCCTGTCAGTCTGTGATCAGCTGCCTATCACATTGTCTCTTAATGTATTCTAAACACAGTCTTAACACTCTCCACTGCTCTCCAAAACCCTGATATCCATCCAGCAAGCTGTCTCTTTGTTTCCAGAGAGCTCATCGGATTATTTTCCACTCATATCCTCTTTAGCTCTTCAGTTGTTGCTACATTAAAATTGTGCCTGTCAAGCTGTCCAAAGACACAGTATTCCGATTAGTTAGTTTTGAATTGTTCTGATCCCTCTGCTAATGGCTGTGAATTAGCCAACAGTGTTGTGAGGATTCATTCCCAGCTGTAGCGTGAATCCATCTTGGCTTCAATTTGTTCATACATCTGTCCATCCGTCTAGACAGCCACTCAACCAAGTGACAAAAACAATTTGCGTGTCTGTCGTCCAAAGTGTCAATGCTTCATCTCTCTGTTACATCATTTTTATGGGGAAATGGTATCCTCACAGTCAAAAGTGAATCACAAGCCGCTGAAGTCTGGTTCCCGCAGAGAGAAATCCATGCTGATCTTGTTCTCAATATTCCTCTGAGATATATCAGAAATGAAAATTCAGCTGCTCCTTTGGTCCTGTTTTCCATCTTTAGTGCATTCCTTCTTTCTCTACTTGGTTACCTGGTGAGGATGGATTGCTGCGGAAGAAGTGCCATTTACAGGGATGCACAGGATGCCACCACTGATTTAATGACACCTAAACCCACCACTCACCAACAGGCCCATGAGATGCTTTATTTCAAAACGGTGGGGCCTATGGTCTCCTAAAACAGAATCACCACCCATATGCCATATGCCTCGAAAGGATGTTGTTTTTCTAAATCTTACAGCCACCAGAAACACTTCTTGCGGAGTTTCTTGACACGGGCCTTGGTGCTGGGCCGGCTGGAGGAGGAAGGTGCTGACGAGGGCTTGGTCAGAGTGGGTGTAGGCACATCGTACTCCCCCTCCAAGGCCTCCATAACCCCCTGGAAACGTCCCTCCTGCTGTCGGAAATCATGCTCTACACTGGAGAGGAAAGAAAGGGAGAGCAGTGATAAGGATAAGGGAGAGGCAGCGGGAGCACAACTGAGAGGTTTGGGTGGTGTTAAACAAGTCACATGTATTCATAGCTCATTTTTCAAGAGATATGGGAGGAGGATGAACAGAAGGATGTGACTACAGTTGGAAGTTTACTGTGCAGAAAAAGAGATTAGAAAGAGGGATTGAGAGAAAGTTGAGCGAAGGAGTTTTCGTGACATCGAAATGTAAAGTGTATCCCAAAATGCTAGGTTGTACTTACGGATAGTGCAGCTTTTTATGCAGGTGTGAACTCATGGTGTGTTCTTAACTCTGATATATGCACCTTCTGCACACACACATACTTTCACACAGGCCTCAACTCAGCTCATTTCACATCCATAGTATTCTTCTGTGCTTCATGCACCGATGGATCACAGGGTGGTGAGACGAGAGGTGTGGAAGAAGAAGGAAAAAGAGAGTGGGAAGGGGAGGAGAGCAAAGGAAAGGAGGGGAGCATTTGCAAAATGGAGGAGCTAAAGGAAGGAACTTTTTTTTTTCCCCTCTGATATGTTCAAAGCAGACCCTCTTGGCTTTCTTTTTCTATGCTTCTGTCATCCCCCCTCTCTACTCTGCTCTCACTCGTGCTCTTTTTCTCACCATCTCTCTGAAGTGCCCACCACTTCGGGTCATAGTGTAGTAGACTTTGAGTTTCTCTCTCCTTTTGGTAAGTGTGTTTTTGTGTGTAAAAAAAAACGTGTGTCGAGTTGGATTATAGGGGCGGAGCTGCATAGGGACCGGCATCTGGAGGTAATGAGCCACATGATGAGGCAAGGAGAGCAAAGACAACAACCCACCCTCCCCTATTCCAACATCCCAACACACACACACACACACACACACACACACACACACACACACACACACATCACACACACATGCTGTACAAACACATATGTCCTCCCTTGATACCCAACGTGTGCATCTTCCACAACAAGCCCATGGGGAGAGGAAAGACGCTTACTCTCCTTTGGGATATGGAGGGATGCATAAATGAAAGAAAGGCAAGCTCAAATTAAACAGAACAGAGTAGGTCATAAAAGAGAGAAACAAAGAGACAGAGGGAGGTGAAGGAGGAGAGGATGAGTGCTACCAGAGACGAGTAGAGGAGGGCAGAAAGGTCTCGGCTCCCCGAGAAGGACCACAGGCATGGAAGGAGCGAGGGAACGAGTGAATAGAGTAGGAAGTAAAAGCTCCGATGGGCAAAGAGGAAGGGAGATGGCTACCATGAATAAATGATAAAGTGGATGTACTAACTACTGTATCACTACACAGACATGCACACACACACAACCTATAAGGAAAGATAAAGTGGTGACCCTGTCCAACATCGACTGAATTTATGTTTGAGAGCAGAGTACTTTTCTTTGTCGGGTCTCTCTTTACCCACACACTTCACTAGGTTTCAACCTCCCCCTTTTTCCATCCTCTCTAACCATTTACCTCTCACTGTTGTTCATGGGGTTGCAAGCACAATGGTAAAAGCTGCTGCTCTTAATTTGGTGTGCAAGCTGTCATCTTCCACGTCTTCACAACTTTGTGCATGACTGTGTGTTATTGTTGCTTCTATCCTCGTGAAAACCTGTTACATTTTTTATCCTTTACTTTTTAGTCTAAGTGAGGGTGAATGTCAGTCATGTAGTTGACAGGCTTGCGGTTTATGTGTTGCATGTCATATCTCTTACATATTAGCTGTGTGTATGGGAAGGAGAACTGCAGAACTGTTACGGTAGGTGTGTGTATAAGTACGTACATATGTCTCTTTGTGTGTTTGTATTTGAGCTGTTTCAGCATTGGGAGAAAAACAGAGAGGCTGTCAAAAGTTCTTCTTCCCCTTGTCTCTCAGCATGCAGATTAATAAGGACCGACAATGGCAAAACATCTTCAGGCAACCAGCCCACATCAAAACTAATTTTTTCACCACAATTCATTAAGATGGATTTGTCAGTCAAGTAATTCACAAGTAATTCATCTTCTGCTTGTGTGTCTCTCTTTCCATATCTGTCGCCCTCTTTACCCAGAATCCTCTTTGTGGGTGTGATAAAGCTGTCCAATCAAACAAATGGAGATTGTGACTTTTGTGTGTTTGTCACAGCGAGCCACTGGAAATGTTTTCTGCTTGTATAATGTGTTTTGTAAGAAACTCATACTAATATATGAGAAGGAATATGATTACACATATCTGTCCAAGTCATTAGTATCCTTTAAATAGCGTGAGGTATGTACATTTCTTTGTTTGACGGAATGCATGAGTGTGTATTTGCAAGCATATGACAAGCTTGCACAGATGTTCCTAATAAAAGCTGATTCCCCTTATTGTTGGATTAATTAGCATGTGTGTATGCATGATTATATTTACAGTACATGTGTGCAAAACAAACAAAGGGAAAGTGGAGCATGAAAGAAAATCTCCAAATTGGATGAAATTGATGTGAGTAGCAAACAGCAACACAGTCTTCAGATTCGGGAAGCCCTGGGCCCTTAAAGATTTATCTATCTTATCTTAAAAATCTATACTATACATACATACATATTCAGTGCTTTGATGCTTTTCTCTTGCTTATTCAAAATTCAGTTCAATCATGTTCATGTGAGGAAATGCATCTTGAAGAACAGACTATTTTAAGAATGACCAGAATAAGGCTTTGTGTGAGCAATTTCTGTTGTAATGCAAACAGTGGGTTTTTCATCTTTGTTTGTCTATGCTGGCATATGACTCTGTAAAGTAGGGAAAGTTTGTTCACTTCAGAGAGATTTGTGTATTCCCATCTGTGTATATCTGTATGGGTATATGGATGGTATGGTATGTTACCATGTGGCAGTCATTTCCCCTTGGAGTTCATTATTACTTGGCCAAGGATCCTGCCGTGTTAATTAAGATCAATGGGAGGAGTGGGTTTGAGAAGTGTGTGAAGAGATGGAGAGATTAAACAACAAAGTTATGGAAAGTGAAATTAAAGGAGGGATACATGTGCGGCTGCTGAGTTTGAGAGAACTAGATATAAAGTCCTTGTAAAATGTGTCTTCATCCCCTGTGGCCTGCAAGAGAGCTTTATCTATATTTATGATTGTTAACAAGTAGATTTAGCTTTAAGCATAACTTTAGTCTGATATGTGCCCACACAAAAGTGTTGGACTAAAAAGAGGTTTTAATGCCGGATTATTCCAGTTACAGCATGTAAATATTTTCCTTTTCTGTTTCCGTGTTCTCCAGGGAGCTACTGTATATGTGAAACCACACATTTCCAGCCTGTGTGCAAACAGTGCAGAGTCCTGGAGGTTGGGTGGGAGTGGGTCACAGGTGTGTATAGCTTTGACATTTGAGAGATGGAATGAGGCAAGGCTGTACAGAGGAAACCAGTTTGATTGAAAGTTAGAGATGAGAGAGAGATTGCTTGAGTAGGCATGAGATGATTAGAATAAGAGAGGGATGGGATGTGGTGATGGGAGAATTTAACTACAGTATGTGGTATCAGATTGTGAGGTTGCAGCTCTGTGAAATTCAGAGGATCTAAGAATGCAATTACTTATTTAGGTCACACACCCGAGGGACGACTGGGATGGGAAAGACGCATCATTTAGGTGCTGAATTAATTTGCTTGTTTGCGCGGAAGATTCTTTTATGTGTAAATAACTTTCCTGGAGAGAGCATCCTTGTCTAATCTCTTTCAATATTGATGAGGCGGATCACTCAGAGTCTCGCATTTTTCCTATAATAGGGATATATTGTATGAGTAGCACAATTATCAGAGTGGGGGAAAAGGGCAAAGACAGCAGGATACCATGAAGAAAGACTAATGAAAAATAAAATGATGAAGGAAAATGCTGAATAAGTGGAAAAACGTGGAAAAGCTGTGAGAAAAACAATGTGAAATGCAACATTTTTAAGGCTACAAAAGTCATATAGTTATCTCTGAAAAGTTTCAGGGCTGTTTATTCCGCTGCAGGAAAGAATGAGTTGTCATTGTTGGGTTATGTAATGCGGTAAGCTCATTATCTTGATCAGGTTACCTGTAGATGATGCAGGCTGTCTTTTGGCAGGTCGGGCAGTTGTTAATGTCCTGACCAGTTCTGTATGAGCTGCGACTGCAGAAACAACACATGTAAAACATTCACACACACTTGCAGATGAAGTTTAATTGAACACACCTCCACATCTGATACAGATACCTTTATTTTTAAGAATGATATTGTGTTGCCATAGAGTTGACATCTTTGAGAACATATTTCTCTTGATTAATTTATGTCAGTTTTTGGTATCTCCCACTGAAATCTTTAATTTATTTAGACCTAACATTGTATGCTGATGTTCAACAGCAGAGGAAGATTTGCACTAACAACAGGCTTGCTTTTCTTTACTGGAAAGAGTCTCGCTCTCTTGACTGCTGGTGTCACAGTTTGTATTGGTCCCTCTGCGGCAACATCAGGTGTTTTTTTTCTGGGGGTTGTCAAAGGGCCCAAAATAGCTTGTGATGTTTAGGGCATGCAATGTACGGTAGTACAACAGGACAATTCAGGACTTCACCTAAATAGTCCTGGTGGGTGGCCTGTTTGGCATTGCAGACATGTGAAATGAGCCACCAAGCACTGTGCGCAGCGACAGTGTAGCTAGGTTTAATTGGGAGCCAAACATCACATGACACAAATATCATAAGCATAGTGTTCAATGAATTAAATATTTGTATATTTTATTCTAGATATTTAAAAATATGGTGTGCGTGAAAAAATAAATATCATAAAAACACATGCAAACCGTGTTGTCAAGGTTGAACAAGATGACAGAACCTGAGCCTAAGACTTGAAAAACATCTGACAAGCTCATGCTGACTGCTATTTCATTTGAACGCTTTATTTTGCCAAGAAATGTTGGCTGCCCTTTTACTGAACTGTTTATATCAGAAAGTAGCTGATTTATGTTGCTAAAATAGACATTTAATTACATAGAGGGAGACCGTGTTACTGGCTTAATATGTTTTTCTCCCCTACCAGTCTTTATCAAAGACAAATAGCACAAGAAAAGACTACTATTTGCTTCGGAAGAGAAAATAAAACAAGGAGCTGAGCACAGCAACAACCTCTTAGCTCTGCCGACATTTTTATCACAGCGGCCCACTTAAAGTGCTTTCATTTCTGGCACAGCATCAGATACATGTAGACCCTCTTCCTCGCTGGTTCTCTTACTCACTCTTTATGTCTTTATCTCTCAATTACTCCCTCTCTCTGTCTCTCCCTTTCTCTTTTGCCTGACTCTTTACACTTTTTTGTCATTTACTTATCATGAGGCATGTAAACACACACACACACACACACACACACACACACTGAAGAATATGCATGCACACTCTTTAACAGTGACTCACACGGCAGGACAGTGTGTACACTACGCTACACAGTTTTGGAGCCTTATTTTGCAACTTGCACAATAATTGCATTTCTCAAAGGTAATATGGTAGGGATTAGTCTGGAGCTAGAAACATCTGTTAACCCTAAACAGAAAGAAGCAAGGTAAAAAGCAAGAGCGTGTTTCGGTGGGGAAAGATTGATCATTATCGGGAAGATTAGGCAAAACGGTAAATAGATGCTCCAATACAATGTTCCTTCCCGATATCAGAACAACTCTTGTTTTAGGTTGTCTGTGCTGAGGAGAACAACCAATGGTATGAGTGATTTGGAAGGAGGTGGTAGAAATGGGTTATGAGTTAGGAGGGGAGACATACATCTAATATAAACTACAGGAGAAGAATTACTGACAGTAAAGGTGAAATGGTGAGGAGAAGGGAGAGGAGGCAAATAATTGTGAGCGATAGTGACAAATAATGGGGAGAGTGATGGACAGGTTGTCGGGGCAAAGAGAAGGGGAAATATCACAAAATGGTGAGAGAAGAAATTACTTTTTGTTAGAGACATGATTCACACTTGGAGGTGCAGAAATAAATAAAGAGGAGGAGAAAAAAAGGTATTAATTAAGAATGGAGGAAAGATAGATGTGAAAGCAGAGGCGGAGAAAGAGATGAATAGCTTGAAGCAGGTTAAAGAGCCTCGAAGAAAGAATGGGCCGTTGATTGAAATGAAGGAATTTAGGAGAGAAACAATGGATGTGGAGCAGGAGAGAAGAATTTCGCACTACATGAATTAGCAGAAAGAAATCATTGATTAGTTTGCTTTGGTGGGCAGATATGATGTCTCTAGGGGCACTGTTACTGTGGGGAATACATGCCCTTTAAGGAACAGAGGAAGGATCTACTAGCATTGACTACAGGCTGGCAGGTATCTCACACAGACACACACCTACACACACACACACACACACACACACACACACACACACACACACACACACACACACACACACACACATGCACTACAGCAATTCTCCACTGGTCAGACTTTAAAGCCTGTCGGTATATATTGCTATAAAAACTCAAACACACTCTCCTCTTAGTCTCAGTGCTCTCCATTGACACCCTCTCATCTTTTTCTCATGCTCAAACTGAAGCACTCGCTATTGCAATGCATATCTCTGCATCTTCTTTTTTTTCTGCAACTCTTATCTCTGTTTTCATCTTCATGCCTCCCTCTTTTCAGTCTTTGTCTTGGTGTCTTACCCTCTAGGTTTGTCTCATATCACACAACATACTCAATCTTTTTTTTTTTTCATTCCTGCTATCTCCCCCATTAGCTTTCCTCTCTCACCCTTCGCTGAGGGCCTTGTTCTTCTCCAGGTCTTGAATGACGTTGAGAAGCACTTTGATCTTCTCCTGATTGGATTGTAGGTTCTCTTCCACGCTCTGCAACTGCCTCTCCAGCCCGCGTGGCGCACTCCCTGCGGGTCCAACCAGCAGCCCCCATGGAGCCCCATTACATTGTGCTTTTATATGAGTCTTGCAAGGCAGAGTATGGTCGTCAAATGATTTGCTCTTCTGTTTTGCGTAGTCCTTGAGTATGATCCGTTCTAAGGATGTTTGTTTCGGTGTGTTTGTGGTCTCCTGAGTGTTTTTGGTTTGTGCTACGGGTGTGGCCGGTTTGGAACGAGCGGGTTTCGGAGAATTTTTTGGTGGGAGAGGTGGGGTGTCTGTAGATTTTAAGTCACTGTGAAGAGAAGGAGCTGGATGTTTAGAAGTGATACGGACTGATGTGTATTGGTGCGTGTGTTCGTCAGCGTGCTGGATATTAGCCAAATCCTTCTTGTGTTTGTCAGTCAATTGTGGCTCCATTGCTTCTACAGATGGGGTGTGTGGTCGCTGTGTATGTGTGGTAGCTGTGGTCCTGTCTGCGTTGTTGTGCAATTGTGTGTCAGTTGTTTGCGTGGCTGAGTCCTTGTAATAACTGAAGTCTGCAGAATGTGGCCTTGTCTGCTGCTTTGACTCTGTTGTTTTGTTCTGGGTGTGTGATGTGTGGTTGGAATGGGAGCTGTGTGTTTTTGGTATCGTGTGTGACAGCTGTGGGACAGCCGTTTGAGAAGTCTTTACTGATGCGTTCGTGGAGGTGTTTGCCGTGTCTGTGTTTTTGGTGCAATGCTGAGAGTCCGGACCGGATTCTTTTCTTGACTGGTTGGGTTTCCGTGGTGGATTAGGTAAAGTCTGGCTAGCTGGTATTTGATTGACAGCCTTCCTGCGACATGCGCCTGTGCACGGTGTAATCTGTGATCGTCTCCTCCCACATGTCCCGCAAAGACTGGCTGGGGAAGTCGGCATCACTCGACAGGGCCGCGGTGGGGTGGCGTGCACGGTCGTACAAACACTCCCGGTCTTTAATACCGAGCGATGGCCCTCCCCTCGCAGAGACTGCACCCTCCTCCTCTCTCGGGTCGGCTCCTTGCCTTCTGTGGCCTCAGTGCAAACCCCTCCTACCGCATCAGAGGCCACCACACTGCCATTTGTATACCGAGCTGTCCGTTTATCTCTTGTGTCTTTGGGGTTTATAGTTTTGATCTGGCAGTAAACTCCGCTGCCTGACCCCTGTGACCCCATGTCGTCCTGTGTCAGGCTGTTGATCTCGTTCTGAGATCTCTCCTTGGACACTGGCAGACTGTTGCTGTCACTTCTGATAACTCCGCCTGTCTCCACTGTCGTTGTTTTGTCTGTCACCATGGTGAGTGGCCGATGCTTGTTGGTTGGTTGGCTGCCGTGTCGTTTGATGGAGGGGATAGTCCGCAGTCCGGGAGATGTTTGCACCCCGACACTGCACAGCGGCCCCCATCGCCCCCCTGCCAGGGGAACCCCCAGCGCAGGCACTGGATTGGTTGGATCAGCCACCCTCCTGCCCATAATCCTCTGCAGGTTGGCTCAGCCCCCAGAC
The DNA here is from genome assembly GCF_910589615.1 of Taurulus bubalis. Taxonomy (NCBI): domain Eukaryota; kingdom Metazoa; phylum Chordata; class Actinopteri; order Perciformes; family Cottidae; genus Taurulus; species Taurulus bubalis. The sequence continues at coordinate 13,766,271 of NC_136601.1, forward strand.
GAGCTGAACACGATGGAGGCAAGCAGTGACATTAGCTATCGTCAGCAGGATTATATCCAATAAAATCCCCGGAATGTTTCCAGCTTTTGTTTACCCAAAGGAATTAGTGGGTTTGTGAGGCAGTGTGAGAGCGTTTGTAGGTGAAAGCTGGAGACAGGAATTCAATATCCAATAAGATGTTAAACTCTCAATGTCCTTCTATTACTGACCTCCTTACTAGATTAGCTACTACTGATTGGACTTCAGTCTCTAATCAATGGCGCACAGATGACGAGTTGGACGGAGTCTCTGGGCATTGCGGGTTTGTTCTGGAGGGAGAGAAAAAGAGAGAGGCTCTGAATGAGAGAAACGACAGAAGAAAGAGGGAGACAGGGAATACATGTTAGATTGGCAAGAACGTCAGAAGACACAGACATTAGGCACGTAAAACACCATATAAACGCTTCAACCACGAATGAATGCACAGAGTGACCAGATCGATAGAACTCTATCAACCTCTTATTAGACCAGCAGGTGGGTGGGAGTTACAGAGACACAACTCTAAATCTCATCAAGCTGTTTCTCCAGAGGGAACAGAAATAAACTAGGGATATCTGAAGGGTAATAGTTTATATCTCTATAGTCACACAATTGTGCACACCCAAAGGAGCTATGCCATTACATCTTATGAATTTAGGACTACAGATGTTGTTGTGGTCTTTTATTACGTGATGACACAGCGTGACGCATTTCAAATGAGGTTATGTTTGCCTCCCAGAGCAGTAAGTAAACTGATGATGCATCATCCCTCAACATCTCTCATGAAAGCAGTTTGGAAATCTGTCTAATGAGTTCAACATATTGATAAACTCTGCAACATTGTTTCATTGAGGTAGTCATGATGCTGAAACTCAGCGTTATATATATATATATATATATATACATATATATATATATATATATATATATATATATATATATATGTATATATATATATATATATATATATAACAACATTTATTTGAATGCCTAACTAGGTTATGTCAAAGTGTCTTCTGTTTTTTTATTATTATGTTTGGTCAACGCTTTATAAATATTTGAAAGGGTAGTCAAATTTAAAGTTTGACTCACTTCAAATCGCTAGAGAATTGACTCAGAATACTTGCATGATGACACTATGATTAGCTGACAAAATTGGGGCAATATATCAGATTTTTCCTCAGGACGAAATTGGGTCATTGCAGAAGCACACATTGGCTCGACACTTCAAGGGGAAAAAAAGACAAAATAAGAGAGTAAATGGAGGTTGCACGTTAGTAAATACAAGTTATACTTTAACAAGAGCAAAACCGTATGTGATTGCTTTGTGACTTCAAAGTGTCTCTGCACAAAATACAAGCATTCATTTAAGACATATTGTACATCCAGATCAGAAGTTGCAGCTAATTTATTTCTATGCACTTCCATTTAAATCAGACCCTTGCCCAATTCGGGGAGCCAATATGCTGAGTATACCTGAATATTTATGATTTCCAACAGATGCAAAAAGAACTGTTCACAAAAGATAATCTGTGCATGAAATTAGGCAAGTCCAAGTTGTCCTCTCATTGCAATCAAGGTGTGATATTAAACCCACACACATACACACACACACACACACACACACACACACACACACACACACACACACACACACACACACACACACACACACACACACACACACACACACACAGAGAAGAAAAAGGGCTTATTTTTTGCCAGCTGATGCAACATCACAGATCCTGGCTGTAGGGTCAAGGTTGGAACAGTAGAGTTTGTTTTTTTAAATAAATGAAATATTGAGATTACTGAGAAATCCAGTAAAAGGCTTATCTCAAAAGCAAATGCTGACATCGGATTCATGCTCAAGGTTTCCAGAAGTTTTAGAAATGGGCCTTTCAGTCGTGGCCTAGCGGTTAGAGATGTATTCTCACGAGCTGACTCATTTTTAAACCATACGTCACATGCTGTTTTGACAGTATGAGCTGAATAAAAATGGGCATTTTAGCGATTTTATTTCTTTTTTTCCCCTAACAGCAACTGTAATTAATTTGGTCGATCTCTTCGGAATTTCAGTTTTCATTTATTTCATGAATTATTAAAATTGAGTGAATACAGTTCATTATGCTGGTGGCCCTGCCTATGGACAGCTGTATAGAAAGGGGAACAGTTTAAATTTAGAATCTTCTCAGTGTGTATCTCTAGTTTATGGAACTTTCCCTGATTCACACAGTACTGTGTCGTTAGGGCTCATGACAAAGTTCCTGGGACACAGTTGTGCTCGAGAGCTTCACTGACCGCCAGCAGAGCTTGGGAACGTAAGCGCTTTACGTAAGGCACTATATATATATATATCAAAGGATTTACACTTCAACGACATATTGCTGCTGTTTATTTGAATGTCTCAACAGTGTGTTTGGCTCAAGGACATACATTGCATGGGAGATAGACTGTTTGAGTGGTTGCCACGGTAACTGTGGTAAAAAAAAAATGGTCCTGGAAATCCCAGAGGTCTTGACCCAGAGTTCACACATCCTTTGAGGTGTGTGTGTGTGTGTGTGTGTGTGTGTGTGTGTGTGTGTGTGTGTGTGTGTGTGTGTGTGTGTGTGTGTGTGTGTGTGTGTGTGTGTGTGTGTGTGTGTGTGTGTGTGTGTGAAATATATTGGCAAAACAGGCTGCAGCCAGAAAGGGACTGAGATGAGTTGTTTGCAAGAATACTTTTAAATATTGAGAGCGCCAGTGTTTGTGTGTGCGATGGTGTGCGTGAGGACTGCAGATGTGCATGTTTGAGTGTGTTTATGTGTTGTCAAGCAGTTTGCCTTGGGAGGATTCAGACTGAGTCAATTGAAGGTAATTTCACTGCAGCTCATTTCCAAGCATTTGTCTTTCCACCAGCAGCCATAACAGACTAACTCTCTCTCTCTCTCTCTCTCTCTCTCTCTCTCTCTCTCTCTCTCTCTCCTCGCTGTCACCACCTATATGTGTGTGTGTGTGTGTGTGTGTGTGTGTGTGTGTGTGTGTGTGTGTGTGTGTGTGTGTGTGTGTGTGGAGTGCATGTTTGTGTGTGTGCCGACCATCTGAAGGCTAACTCTTCACCACTGACCTGCAGGCTGTCAGGCAGAAAGTGGCACCATATCCTCAGAAGTCAGTTTCTATCCTATTGGAGACCTCTTGTCGTCTTTGCTTTCATCGTTACCTGCGTTTGCTGTCACACTTTTCCCACTCACCGCCCCCTTTTACATTTATGTCATGCTGTCTTTGATTCACTGTGTGTTTCTCTCTCCCCTCTTTCTCTATATTTAATCTTAAACTCTCGCCCACATCACACCTCTGGCTGGGCAAAATGAGCAGGGAGGAGAATGGGAGGGGACTCTGTTGCCTGAGGTGATGAAGGGGAGGCGACAAAAGAGGAGAATAGGGGAGAGACAGCAGCACCGAGCGGTGCCGAAAGGTGTTGAAGGGATAAGGGGGGCGAACAGATGGAGACGGATCACAGACGAGATGAAAGTAATGCGTGAGCATGTGAGTGAGTGAGAGGAAGAGGCTTATTTTATATTTTATTATTTCACCAAAAGTGTTTGGTGAAAGAATAAAGAGAGGAGCATGGCAGAGACGGAAGGGTGCCATGAAGACACAGACATTAAAAGGGAGGAAGATGTGGGAAGCCGTACACACTGCTTGCTAGTAATCAATATGCACTGCAAGTGTGCTTGAGCATCTGTTAACACACACACACACACACACACACACACACACACACACACACACACACACACACACACACACACACACACACACACACACAGAGCCTTTAAACAGGAGGGAGTTTCCTGACAGCGTACAGCTTTTTATGAAATCTGTTTACATGCAACAAGTTTAATTTACCAGTTGGTGGATTTGGGATGTTCAAGAATTGTTCAGGCAGTGTGTGTGTGTGTGTGTGTGTGTGTGTGTGTGTGTGTGTGTGTGTGTGTGTACCCACGCCTTTGCAGTGGTAACAGAGCACTGAATGCTCCAGCGAGTCTAGTCCCCTGTCGTTTCAAGGTGAGCCTCATCTTTCAACTGCCGATTGACGTGTGTGTGTGTGTTTTAGAGGGACTGAGACTCGCTTTACTGCTCTGTAATTGCATTGCTTTTCTCACTCACTGTCTCTCGCCCACCCACCACCAGAACAAACGCAGCTCTTTATTTGCCCTTAGAGACAGGGCGCACATTGCATTTTGGGTAGTGTAGTCAGGTTTTTTTTCCTCTGCTGTCTGGGCTCAAAGCATTTCTTAGAATTGTATTTATCTATATTGGTGAAAAGAATTTAGGATAATTTATTGCAACATTTTTGCCTGTCAGAAACAAGGCCCTATACTCTTGAGGGCACTCCCCGAATCAATGTGAATACGTGCACAAGAGTTATTGCAACACATCTTATATTTCCATAATATGAATTAAAGCTCAAAATCTGCAATAATTAAAAGACAGCATGCATAGATATTTTTTAATTAATAGTTGTAGCAAGAAGCTGGTGTGATGTCAGCACCGAAGTCACAACAATCAACTGAGTAACGGTGTGAGCCGTTAAATTATTAAGACCTACTCTCCGACTTGTTTTGATTGATGGCTGAAAAAGACTGCTGGTGAGATCAGCAGGCGAGCTGTCAGACAGGTCAGATGGACTGAACAGCTCAATACAGGTACGACTGCTCTGCTTTACCTGAACGAACACGGTCGAAAGGAAAGTCTTTCGAATTACTGAGAATCCTCTTATGTATGGCAGCTTGTGTTTTATCTCTAATGTTCTACATGTCTGTGTAATAAGTAGAGTGACCTGATGGAAGTAGCAGTAACAAATACTTTGTTAGTCATCATTTTATATTGTGTGTCCGGTATTTGCATGCTGCATTGCAGGTATACAGTATGCACATTTCACCTTTTTTTTCTTTTTTCTATACATAATTGGGTTCACCTTTTCGCAAGTGCCATGGTAAAGTTTAATATGTATCACTGCACTTCAGACATTAGGAGGGATCCAGTAATGATGATCAAAACAACCCAAAACCTGCTCAGCTTTCTGCAGTGTTTTGTTGTGCATTTTAATTGGGTTCAACTGTATTTTTCAGGGACAGTGCACTTTAATCAGCATTTCAACTGAAGAGCCACAAAGGCGAATGTTTATCTCTCAAAAGCCAAGTATCTCGGCCAGCCCTGCATAATCCAAGTTTAGTTCTCATTGAAGCATTGTGTCGGGCAGATTGTGTGTGCCTCGCTGATAGTAAGACACTCAAGTGTCACTTCAAGGCAGCGTGTGCACACAATAACAACATGGAAACACACAACTTAATGGAATAATAGAAAGGACTGTGCTCTACAGTGATGGATCCCAAAGTTTAAGACCACTGCATATGTCTGTCATGTTATATCAAATATATATATATATATATATATATATATATATATATATATATATATATATATATATATATATATATATATATATATATGTAGCCTACAAAGATACTCATCGGTTTTAACAGTTTCAGATGCAATATTATAATAGATACATATTTAATGAGCTACTTTAACAGTTCTCTAGGAAGCAGTGTTCTGGGTGTATGTGTCTGGGGCTTTTATTGTGAAGGATAAAAACCTTGAATCCAATTAAATACACTAACATGTTTAATGTGTTTCTCCTAAATTAAATCCAGCTCATTGTTCGGTTGTATAAGGACAGATTTTAAAAAAACTAAACTAAAAAGGTTGCAGGCATTTTAATAGGAGATGCTAGCCTGCTGTTGATGTGGAGAGAGAACACAACCTGCAGGTTTTGACCGCACTGGTTTCTTGTTTTGTTCTCGTGTAGCTGAGAAAAGAGAGCCACGACACACACACACACACATGATGTTGGGAATACCAGTGAATCGGACAATGATAGATATCCCTCGTCTGAGAAGCCAAGTAGTGGCCAGTCTGACTTTACTCCTGAGGGCTGAGATATATCATCATTTCTTTGAGTTCTGTTCACTGTGTCAAATCTTATCATCGCAAGCTCTGACTGGCTCTATTTTTCTGACCTGCTGAGCTCCTGAGAATCTCCCAAGCAGGAAAGCATGTTGTGTTACTACGTGAGGATATCAAGTCATTAGCTCTTTTGAAAGTTTTAAAACTGTAAAACGGCACCATAAATGTACAATATAATACATCTTGTGGCGTCCAGGGCCTGTCCTCAAGGCATCGACTTTGGGAGCCACTGCTCTACCGCACACTGCTATACTGTGTGTTCATGATGTATTTACGATCCAATCTGGTCCACCATCTTTGATTTACTTTTGAAAATGTAACAACTCTAAACATGAATGAGTTTTGCCGTCATGTGTTCAGAGACACCCTATAAGGTCTACGTTTTTGTGAGCCAACACTGCTTCTTTGAGGAATAATGATAACAATGACATTCATTTGACTTAATTAGAAAGGGTTTGAGTCTTTTCACTTGCACTTTGCATGCATGAACATCAGTAGATGTTGAGGAATTCTATCCAAAGATCAGTGGATGTACTTCACCTCACTTCCACACATATCATTTCATTGATTCAGGATGTGTTTATACCTATTTTAGGCTCTTTTTCCACAAATCCAATTCCAACTTTAACTTTTTTTTTCTTCAAAGTTTTAACCCTTCTTACTTGTTTACGAGGGAACAAATAGGGCCCTCAGAGGGGAAACAAATGATTCTGTTTGGTTTCATGGTGCAGGTGTATTTACAACCAGGTACCTGTAACAAGTATAGGGGTGAGATATGGACAAAGAGTGTATCATTGACAAATCCATCTGCTGGCTGAATTTATTTGTGTGTTTTTTTTTTGGTGAGAGGATCGTGGGTTAGCTGAGCAACCAATATCAAACTGAATATTTATGAGATTTGTCAACAAATATTTGATAATCAGAGATAAACACGATAAAGTGGAAAACTAGATCCTGTGAGCCATCAGGGGAAAACAAAGCATTTAAGTTGGACGAGGAACTGCAGATGCACGCGCACACACACACACACACACACACACACACACACACACACACACACACACACACACACACACACACACACACACACACATCTTATCAGTGTGCAAATAGATTGTGATACTGTATAGTCTGTTTTGCATTTTTGCTTAAACTGCACACCCCTATCTCTCTTTCAGCCTTCTTTTTTGGTCACCTCATATTTTTATCCCTCCTTTTCTCCTTTCTTCCCTCTCTCATTTCTCTCTCTTCTCTCTATCCTCTATCTCATCTTTCTCTTCTCTGCCATATCACTCATCCTGTCCACACATCCCATCCAATCTCTCCATCATTAACCCCCAGTCTATCTCTCCTCCTCTCATCTCTCCATCCTGTTGCCCCCACTGCCCTCCCTCCCTAATCCATCTCCCTGCCCTTCTGACTTTCTAGTCCTTTTCTTTTTCTCTACATCTCATCCCCTTTTCACAGTGTCAGTGACACACACAAGGATGCATATGAAAGTATGCCCATTCCTTCTGACTCTGACTCTGTCTCCCTGTCAATCTCCTTTAACCTTTATCTGTCTTTCTCTCCATCAGCCGTCATTCTCAGGAGAAAAGTGATGTAATTAAAGTCAAGGCCGTTTATTGTCCTAACCTATTGATTGGGTTTCCCTAGCCTCTAATTTGCATTATAACCCTGCAAATGATCTCCTTCTATGCTGCAGTTCTTTCCAAGATGCGTGTTAGCTCTGCCTGCATTATATTAATACAAGACATGTAAACATCTCGCAAGCACATCTTACACAGAGTTTAGACATTTTGCCAAAACAATTACAATTTTGATTTGTATCTCTCAGTTTATGACTTATAGCAAATATACAACACTACATATTGAAAAAGAAAACATTAAGATAATAAAAAATAAATTAAAAAAATGCACATTTATTGGAAAAATGTGAATCTGTAGAGATTCTATTTGTACTGACTCAAATTCCTTCTTATATTGGTTTTGCATCATTCTTTCATCCAAGGACAAAAACTGAGAAAAGTCAATGTTGTTTTTTTATTTATATATATATATTAAACACCTGACCTTCCTCTCTAACATTTCTAAAGTGATTCAAACTAAAGAAATCTTTAAATATGACTAAATATTACTCAACTAAATAACAAAGAAAACTCAGATTATTTCCTTACTCTGTTTTTGACTTGACTTGATGTGTTTTTCTTTGCCAATGAAAGACTGTTTGATAGTGTTATACAGACACACAAGCACAGACACACATGCATACGCACAAACTTTCATTTTAAGTTTTGTATTAAACTAACTAGTGAGGTTATATAATAGAAAAATGCACATGTAACACTGTCTCGTTTGTAGAGTCCGGCACACATTTGCTTGTCTCTCCCTCACACACACACACACACACACACACACACACACACACACACACACACACACACACACACACACACACACACACACACAGATGTAAAGGGGCAGCATTAGTGTATAAGAGAAGGGTTATTGCAATATAATCCCATATTAAAGCTACACTAGCTGCTCTCACGATTGGTTCAAAGGCTTTTAATAGCAATAGGGCAACAGACACACAAACACACCCTCATACACACACGAACACACACATTGCACATTGACAGAAGCATTTGAACTCCTTGTTAAAAGCAAAAGTTATACTCGATGTTGCATGGTATAACACACAAAATAAGCACTATAAGCACTATGCACAAACAGGACACAAAGGCACACAGACGTAATCATATGCAGCAAATCCTACTGTGACAGATGGGTAGGATTACTCACCTGCCACACACACACACACACACACACACACACACACACATACACACATATATATATATATATATATATATATATATATATATATATATATATATATATATATATGTGTATATATATATATACATATATATATATATATATATATGTATATATATATATACATACACACTGTGATTTAAAACAGAAATATGCAGCCAAACTGTTGCTATAAACAGCCTTCCTATAGACACCTTTGTCAAAGCTACTGAGTCTGTAGTAAACAAGACGCCCAAACAAAGCCAGTCACTGTGGATTTTTGTTTATTTTTTGTTTTTTGCGGAGGGTTCCAGAGTCCAGAGGCTAAACCTTAGGATTTTGTCCATTAATCCAGTTGGCTCACTGTGGCTTGCTTCCATACAATCACCAGTGCATCCATTCAAATTCTGGCCAGTGTGTTAAATCTTGAATGAGCTGCTTAGAAAATAAACAACTATAGGCGCGAGCTACGAGACTGGAAAGAGTCCTCAGAGGGTCAAAATCAAGCATCTTTAACAAAAAAAAAAACATTTTAGACTTGTGTGCTTTCACTCACGTACACACACTTACTGTACACATTGTAATCGTTCCTAACAACTGTCTTCCTTGCTTTCTCAGTCACTTACCTTGTAGTATCCTCCCCTTTAATCCTCATGCTTGTTCTTTATGTCTCTCTCTCTCATGTCTGATAGTCCTTTAGTTCTCCGGAGCGCTCTCCTCCGACCCTTTACCGTGCTCTACCCTCTCTCTCCGTCTCATTCCGTTGCTACTGATCCTTGCATGCTTGCGGAGCCCAGTGATCCTCCCTCCTCTCTCTCTCTCTCTCTCTCTCTCTCTCTCTCTCTCTCTTTCTATCTCTCTCTCTCTGTCTCTGTCTCCTTCGCTCTCTCCATGCCTCTCTTTCTGCCTTTCCCTGATTTATCTCTATCTCATTTTTCACTCTACTACTGCAATACCTTCTCAACCCTTTATCTCTTTAGCTCTCACCTCTCAAATATGTCACTTTGATTTTAATTCCTCCACTTTCTCTCTGTGTCTATTTCCCCATTTCTGTCTCTTTAATGGTGGTTAATCCCATGCCCTGGTTTGTGTTTGTGTGTGTGTGTGTGTGTGTGTGTGTGTGTGTGTGTGTGTGTGTGTGTGTGTGTGTGTGTGTGTGTGTGTGTGTCTGCATTGACCCTGGCATTGTGGTAGACCCAATGAAACTTTGTCAGCACAGGAGCATCTGCTCCCGGGAGGCAAGCCAGGACCCAAACAAACACAAGTTCGCTCGCACACACACAGAAACACACACTCACTTCTATCAGTCACTTTATTTATATCTTTGCTTTTCAAACACGTTCGACTATTGCCTCTCTCTCTCTCTCTTTCTCTCTCTCTCTCTTTCTCTCTCTAGCTCCACCTCACTCTCCCTTTTGAGTTTTTTTGTCGCTGTCCTCCTTCTTCTTTGCCCCACTTTAGCCTCCTCACACCATTCTTTCCTCCTCTTTTATCTTCATCCCTCACACTCACCTCATCCTCTGTGTTTGACTGTCCCAGCTCCCACCCTGTCATTCCCTCTCATTCTCTTTGTTTCTCTTCTCCTGTACTGGCTGAGGATGCTGCTGCTTTCTTTCTCGAGGCAAATGAGACAAAAAACAAGATTAATTGAATAGAAAGTGAGATTAAACGCCATATGACATCAGGCTCTAATTATGCTTAATTATAACTGCTTTGTTTTTTTGTGCACGGCATGCCTGTTTGCAAAATGATTTCCTCATTCGTTATGCATCAGGGAAGACGAGAATATGTCTAACATCTTGTACAGGCAAGTTTAAGAGTTTTAAACTCAACATCAGAGTACGTTTAGTTCATTCACTGAAGGTAAGGTCGACGTTAGTTTGCTGAAATAAGTGAATAGATACACTAAGTTCTCACAAATATATATAAATATAAAACTGTTGTGTTTCTTTTGTGCTTAAGGGTTTGTGACTGTTTTGAGTTATAACTGTCAGTTTTTATGTGTGTATGGACGGATTATTACGTGTGTGTGTGTGTGTGTTCCCTGAGTGATCCCTTGATGCAATGTCCGTGTAAATGTCCCTGTTGACCCTTCCCCCACCCGAAAATGACTAGTGATATATATGCGCCACTGCAAAGTGGTTGACTCACCTTGTGTTGTGTTTCAATTGACCTCTGAGCAAGCAAAGGTAGGTGTGTGTGTGTGTGTGTGTGTGTGTGTGTGTGTGTGTGTGTGTGTGTGTGTGTGTGTGTGTGCGTGCATTAGCCTAAATTACATAAGCAGTGTTAGTGCAGTGCAACACATTGGGTCTTCATGTACAATACACAAAAACATACAAGGTTGACAAAGCATGAGAAAGTTGGCTGAAGCTCACAGGTCGCAGTAATTAGATTTTGCAGTGGAGGAGAAGTGTGTTATGGACGAGGAAGAGGAGGATGAGTACACTGTCTGAGCTGGAGTGTAATGTCTCCTCCTCTCTTGTTATTCCTCTTCCTTTGACCTCCCTCCTTCTATTGTCTGTCTCTTCCTTGACTGGGAGATGGGAATCTGAGGACTGTTTTTTGAATAGACAAACAAGTTCACCTCCAGAAACTTAAACACCCATGTGCACACAGTGTCACCCATGTTTACTCGTTCTCTTTCTCTGCCTCAGACAAACACAGTCACATCACCCTGAGACACACAGCAACTCCTAATTACACCTCCGCACAATCCATCTCCCTCTTTCAACCCCCCTCTACTTCTCAAATGTGTGTGTGTGTGTGTGTGTGTGTGTGTGTGTGTGTGTGTGTGTGTGTGTGTGTGTGTGTGTGTGTGTGTGTGTGTTATAGATGCATGTTATAGAGTGGAGTCAGAGATGAGTGTGTGTCTGCAATGGTACAGTGACGGATGATGGAGGCTTCCGGTGAGACAGTGTTGTGTAGATGTTCTCTCATAGTTATCTTTTTATACATGAAATATCACAGTCGAGAGCAGCAAAATTACTTGCCTCCTGGAGGGGACACCTCAAAAAGAAAAGAAAAACAGAGAAGGGAGGAGAAAAAGAGAAAAAGAAAGGGTAGGGAGGAGCACCGCCAGAGTACGGACTTAAATGAAGGGCTGTTAAAGGCATCAATAGGCTTAATACAAACTTATTTGAATGGATGGTTATCATCATGTCCCTCTGAGCTTTTGGTTGAAACTAATTTATTCATGTATTTCTATTCGTAGTCTATGTTGCTGCTTGAATGTCTTTCTGTCCGTCTATTGACTATTCATCAAAATAGGCTAAATGTCTCAGATATTGGCAATTTAATAGGGGAGGAAAAACACCAAAATCATCCAAGTGTGGCCGGTGGATTTCTTGCTCTACTGTTTCACGCTATTGAGTGACAGCTGAGACCAACACACCAGAACAAAGTATTTGTGTACTTCTAGCAGCTGAATCTATTTAAATTATAGTTGACAAAGTAATTGCTTTAATGCTCTGTCCAAATTTTAAATGAATGATAAGGTAATTATATCTAACTGCCTCGATAGTGTTTCACTGTTTATTCCACCGGGCATCTCTTGGGGATAATAACACTTTTGACAGAGAATTCAAACCCGAATTTTGAAAGAAGAAATAGCACAAAGGTTAGCATTTGCAGCTCCAGCGTTACTTCAACCTGCTGCTTCGGGTGCCAGAAGTTCTCAGAGGTTCAAATCACAAACTGTTTCTGCTACAATTCATAACAATTTTGTCATGTCTTGTTGCCTTTTTGCCGATATGATTCATACATTTTCTGTCTACTCCTGTTCTTCTGTTGATGCCGTGGACTAAAGGTTTTACTCTGTAATGTTTAGTTTATTTTTTGTTTCATTGTATGAAATTTACATGCTTTTGATGTTGAAATGTTACTGCTTTGTTGGAGAAATCAACATTGTAAAAGAGTTTTTTTTCTCAGTGGATTTTATATAGTTAAATAAAGAAAAGAAACATTGTCAAACTTCAGTTACACATTGCAGTGCTGCATATGTTTTTATAGCTTGTCTCTATCAGTGATAGTGATACAGTATGTTGTCATATGTCACAATCATTTTGTGGCTATATCACCATGTCCACCATGGCTGTGCCTTGACAGTTTAATGGTGAAGGTTTTAATGCTGGAACCAGTTTTCTACATTGGAGTAATGCTGTGTTTAAATCACAATGTGATGTGGTCGCAAACTGGCTCAGGGAATGTTCCAAACTAAAGTTAACTTAAATGAACAATGGGTTGTGGGCAGCAGCAACATCATCATTGGATGGATGTGTGCTCTGGAGCTGAAGGTGAAGAGAAGGTTGGATGTCAGCTGTTGGAAGGAAGAGACAGAGAGCCCATAAGCCAGCTTTTATGGGATGTAAGGCCCAGCTGAAGTTGTTTAGTTTGACACTATTGCAACATGGACTTTAATCAACATTGCATAGTTTAGATGTATTTCTATTCATGCAGCTGCATTTTCAGGCACCTGTCATTTTGATGCAAATCTGAAAATACAGCTGTTAATACATTATTAATGAGAGTGTCCAGAGTGGATGAAGAAAATGGATGGATAAATGATGGAAAGAGGAGGTGGAGGAGGGGAAGGAAATCCCCATCCTCGCCAGCATCTGTGTCCTGTTTTGTCAGTAATCTCTTCACTGTTGCGTAAGACCTTTTGACTCAACAAGCCCTGAGCTTGTGCTCTCGCTCTCTCTCGCTCTCTCTCTCTCTCTCTCCTCTCTCTCTTGTTCTCTCCCATACTCACTGTAATTGTTAGTAGTGTTATGAATATGCCCAAGGCTCTTATGCTTCTTGTCTGTCTTTGCATGCCATGTAATGTGTTGATGAAACACATTAATGTGTGAGGACACAAACAGTTGATGGTCAGATATTTGGCCCTTTGAGCGTTTGTGTGTGTTTCTAAATGGTGTTATAGGAGATTGAGATCAGAAGTCCTCAGAGAAGACCAATTACACAGAAGTAGGGCATTACGACACGTGACCTTCACGAACACACAAACAGTGAATCTGAAACCAGAAAGTAAACTGGAAACTGCAGAGTAGTGTGTGCGCTTAATCCTATTATTGATCAACCATAACACTTGAAGGAGGCAAAGACGGAAGAGAGGGTGAAGGAGAAGTGAGCTTCTCTCCTTGCGACTCTGCAAATGCTTGCTATCTTCGTCGGAAAACTATTTCTCCATGTTGAGATTTACTTTCAATGACGATTTCATTTTAATGCCTCCAAGACAAAAGAGACATTATTTAAACCTTGTTCCTTTGTTTTAGTTACTGTTTCTTGCAGTACTTACTTTAATTTCACATTACATTGATCTCAGAGTCACTTTGAACATGTGTTGGGGAGTTGAGGGGGAAAGAAAAGAAGCGAGATTAAATGAGAGTTTGCTGACAGGATGTCTGGTGACGCTGCACTGCAGGAAGAAAGTTGAGTGGAGGATGGAGGTGGTCACACACACACACACATCCAAGAACATCCGAATTTTCTTCCCCAGTTAGACATCATAGACTGTTTGAAGTCCAACTGAAAACAGTTCCTTTCCCAATCGGTGTGTGTGTGTGTTTGCCTTTATGTTCGCATATGTGACTGAAAAAGTATGTTTTCTTATTGGAATGAAAGCAAGTGCACACACACAGACACACACACGCCCTGCTCATTTTAATTAGATGAAAGCTGTCACCACATGAGATGCCGTTCATCTTTCATCTTCAATCAGCCATCCATCGTACTTCATCTCTGTCTCGTGTTTCCCATTTGTGCCAACAACTCTGGAGAATAATTTCACCGAAACCCTGGCTGTTACGCTGGAGCAGAAATACCTGCACATCTGCCGAGGTTTCTGAAAAGGTTTTGCAAACTTCATTCCAACTATTAAGCCCAGCAGAGGGAAGGATCAGCAAACATTAACACAGAACAAACCTAAACCTAAATGACTTTCAGCACGGCATACCCCGGATGGCTCTCAGCGGTATGAGAGTCATTCTTGCATGTTTACGGGCAAAAAAAGAAGTAGAAAAAAAGATGGAAAAGAGAAAGTGGAAAAAATTGAATAACAAACGTAACAGGACCATTTTATGTTTTGCAGATCATTTGTCATGTAAAATGTTTTACCATGTTTTATAGCCGGTTGTCAATAGGTAGTTGTATTGGCTAGGCAAAAAATACAAAGGACAGGGATGATCACAGCGAGGAATGATGAATCAGACAAACTGGTGGCGTAGATGGAGAAGAGGGAAGTGGAGGAGGCTGATGGAATGAAATAGCTTCTGTAACGAATGCAAACAATGTTTACATTCAGGCCATTGGTTAATTCAGTTATGGTTAGTGCAGAGTGTAGTATTCTTCTGTTTTCCTCTTTCACGTTATATGAACAGCGCCCTAGTGTTTGTCAAAATGACCACTTTCCTTGATGCTCTGTCCTGAAGTTGTCTTCTGTTTTTCTTCTTTACAAAAGTAAAATACATATTAAAAGTCATTTTGTTTGCACTTTTAGCAATTTTATGGATCTTTTTCTTTGTTATATAGTAATTAAAAATATATTTTCAAAAGTCACAATTTAAACTGTAAACTACAATTTAGAAACTGGAGAGGCTGCCAGTCCTCCTGGTTATGTTTGTTGATAGTAATTATAGTCATTTGTGAATAACACTGTGGTAAAAACGTGTTCATACAAACAGCATCATTAAAAGAAAACATCACAGTGTCTTGCTCAGAGCACTGCCCTTTTGTTCCAGGTCCTGTAATATGTGATGACGTTGATGCTGTTTGGACTTAAGAATTGTGACTCAAATTAGCAAGTGACAGAACTGGTGTGAAGTTTTTATATTTTAATTTAGTTCAGGCAGCGTTAGACATGGTGCAGCTATAATTTACTTTAAGCGATATAAATGTCTTTGGCTCTAGAAGCATAGCATGCCCTCTAAGTGATGCTTCACAGTGCCCAAAGGTAATGCGTCTCTTTCTCTCTCACACACACTTTCACTTTTTCTTTGTAGTCCAGGGTGGTCGCCTGCATGACAGCTATCCTCAGTCAGATGGATGATCGTCACTATGATACATACATTGAAACCTTCGCTGGAAGCTCTGATCTAGTGGCAAGTGCACACACACACACACACACACACACACACACACACACACACACACACACACACACACACACACACTTGCAGATGACTGTTAAATACACATCAATGGTAAACACGCATTCTTCTTCTCTTGCTCATTTCACTGCAGGACTTCCTGATGGAGTCCTTCCTACTTTTCAAGGACCTGATTGGGAAACATGTGTACCCGTCTGACTGGATGGCCATGATCATGGTACAGAACAGGTACTGCAAGCACCCACATACAGACCCGAGATTTGAACCATACACTTACTTGTCCCAGTTCTGCCCCCCCAACCGAAAAGACCACAACTGCCTCAGTACGACCTGCTGTTGGGACAGTGAGGCCTGGTGTTTGTGGATCATAAAAGAATTTTTTTGACTTTTGCATCCACACAAACCCACACAGGGATGACTTAGAGATGCTAAAGCTGGGGATCAGGACTGCGAAGATGAAAAAGGCTGAGGTGACAAATGTGTTGGTGTGTGTCTGAACTGCTGCGATGTATTTTTTTGTGATGTAAGCCAGAGGGGAGGCTACAGCTGTGTCAGAGGAAGAGGGAAGGCAAATAGGTCAAAATGAGAGTGAGGTAGAGGAAAAGACAGGTTGATAAGGAGTCTGCAGACTGGGGCTTGGGAAGAGACGTGCAGAGAGGCAGAGAGACGTCCATCTGAAAAGTAAAGGGCAGAGAGAGGGGATGTCAGTTGGCTGTGAATAACGATGATGGATAGATAGACAGTGTTCATGCAGAAAGCCTGGGAGCAGATTTGCTATACTTAACTTTTGAAATGCATAAAGTGACAAATCACTGACACACCTGCATACTCCGTGAAGCTGCTATCAAGAGCTATCAATGTGACAGATGCTTTGAATCTGAATATTAATATATTTTTAATGTATAACATTCAGTTTATGAATTTACACTTATGTTTTATTGAATATGTATTAACTATTTTTAAAGGATTTTTGAATTGATGCGACTTTTTAATATATCTTTTTTAAATCTTATGTACTCCCGGACTACACGTTCTACCATTTTTAGAACCAATGCTCTATACGATAGTCAGAGCATTAATATTGTAGCAAACATCTATTTGCTATGTGATGGTATAGTGGAGTAGTGTCTACCTCAGCAGAGAATGAAGTCGCTCCCCTTCTTTGTGTGTTGTAATCTGAGCTTCTCCTTTGTTGACACAGCCTGGCGGCTGCACTTGCTCTTACTGCTTGTGAGTGCATGTGAGTGTGCGACACTGTGTAGCTCATGTCCGCTGCTCTGCACTGTGTTCAGGCGGAGGTTGCAGATGATAACAACGCGCACACCGACGGCATCTTTGCGCAAGCGTTGCGGCCACCTTATTAAAATATATTTATTCATTATTTATCAATTATCAAACTGCTGCATGAGGATGTTCTTTTTTCTTCTATTGTATTGTGTGTGTGTGTGTGTGTGTGTGTGTGTGTCCAATCAATGTGTGTGTTTTTCTCTATTAGAGTGTTCCTGCGAGCCATCAATACCTATGCAGACACAATGAACCAAAAGTTCCTCAATAACGACGACTTTGAAGTCCAGGTAATGTGTGTTTGTGTGTAATTACAGGCTTTTACTGATATTAACAGCACCTTTTCTTTGGGCTGTGCTGCTTTTAACAAAGATCTCCGTTGACTCTCTCTACATCCCCACTCTTTGGCGCTTTTCTTCTTTGTCTAGTTGTGGAATAACTACTTCCACTTGGCGGTGGCGTTTATTACCCAGGAGTCTCTGCAGCTTCAGCATTTCTCATCAACCAAGAGGAACAAGATTCTGGCCAAGTGAGAGAAGGGGCATATCATTTCCTTATTTACCACACATGCTCTCCCTGCTCTCTGGAAACACACTGTGATTTGTGATCTATTTTGGAGTCTTCATTTGCTTTTTACACTCCCACTGCCTATTAAAACCGTGTGATGCCTGTAGATAGACATTCAATTTGGTTCATGTTGGGGCAGATTAACAAAACCTTTCCCAACGGAGTCCTCAGTTTCTGAAGATGAAGATAACAGTATTAATCAAGGCATTGCTTTTAAACTACTGTGCTGATTTCTCCTTCTGTCTCTGATTATGTGTATTTTTGTATTTTTTAATTCAAGATATGGAGATATGAGAGGACTCATTGGCTTTGCTATACGTGACATCTGGTACAAACTAGGTAAGCAAATCTAGTTTACATCAGTGTGCTTAGCTTGCTGCTTCTGGGGATGCAAACATGTGTGTTTACTCTCAAATAAAGACATCGCTGTGTAGGCGGCTGAACAGTACAACCAAGCGTCGGTGGAATTTGTTCACATGGAGAGACAGCATGTAGAGGGGTTATACTCTGGAGATAAGAATCAGAGTTCAAATCTTTATTGCAGAAGGAACGCTTGCCCTTGAACTATGATGCGTTGGTGGTCAGAAACCTGTGGATCCTTTCAGAGGACAGCAGGTGAGATATGGTGTTACCTGCATTTACAGTGTGCGTGTGTCTCTTTCAGGCAGTCATAAGATCTGTTTCATCCCCGGCATGGTGGGTCCCATCCTGGAGATGACTTTGATCCCAGAAGAAGACCTGAGAAGGGCCACCATTCCCATCTTCTTCGACATGATCACCTGTGAACATGCGCATTCTGGAGACTTTCACAAGGTAGAAACTCACACGTGCAAACAGAAATGTGTGCAGAAATGTTCACACAAATATACATTTGCACACTCAAAAACACAGAGAAACACTGGTACATGCACACTGTGCACATCCATCGATTTCCTGTGGAATTGCATGAAAGTAAAAGAGACACCTTAATTATGCTTGCATAATTGATTTTTTCTTCTATTCCTCTCTCTCTCTCTTTTCTCCTATAGTTTGAGAATGAGATAATTCTGAAGTTGGACCATGAGGTGGAAGGTGGAGGAGGAGACGAGCAATATATGCAACTACTGGAGACCATGTAGGCCTCAGTATTAGAACAGAAATGACAATTGGTATATAAACATGCATTATAAGAATAACAGGGATAATACTGATAAAGTATGGCATAGCATTTGAAAAATGGTTTAAATTACTATTGTCACAAAACATGACTTCAGAGAGTGGATTTTGTGTTTTCCCTCTAAAAGTTAACTTTGGAGTAATGTCACTGGTTTAACACATATACATACTTGCAGCACTCAAAACACTGAATATCAAGACCAAATACTCTGGTGATTAACTTGTGATTGCTGGTTGTTTGCCAGCCTGCTGGACTGTGCTGAAGAGAAACCCACACTGAGGCCACAGGTGCAGCACTTTGTCGCCTTGGTGAAGGGACTCCTCATTCGTCTCCTTGACTACCGTACCGTGATGAGCGATGACAGCCGAAACAACCGCATGAGCTGCACTGTCAACCTGCTGGTAAGTCCCAACTTCTTTGAAGTACGGAATACCTTACAATTGCTGCAGGCTTGATCAGCTTTACAAATTCCCTCTCCACAACCGAGGTGTTAAAGTGGGCTTTGTTGAAGCACAGTTAACAACGTGGGTACAGGACTAAGAGGGAAGTTTGGTCCTTGAATTTCACCATATTGTTGTAAGCCTTTTTTTTTCTTTTTCATGATTCATCGATGCTGTGAATCTTTCAAAATCGACCATATGTTGTGAATCTGGCATGCACCACCATGGATTTTAATTTATTGACACTAATGTGATACAATGTGATACAAGCACTGTACTTTGTTGATGCAGTATTGAACAGCCTAGAAAAGTGCTGGTTTCAGACACTCACACAGTTTGTTAAACTCATTATTATTGAAATTAAGTTGATGTATGGTGGAACAGACTAGTAAATAACTTTGTTCCACAGAGATCTCAGTCAATAATCTCATCCCTACCAAAAGAGCCACACTGATTGAACTGTTCATTATGCAACACAGATTGTATGTCACGTCTTTCATGCCAAAGTCTTTGTTTCCCTTTTCCTCATTTGATTTGTGTGCTCATTGATCTAAAGGAAAATATTCATCTCTATGTCTGGTCTCCGACAGTTTTTGCAGGGCGTTGCATCAGCTCCTGTCTGCTGCACATCTTTTCCAACTGTATACTCAAGTTTCCCATCTCCCCACCATGCGATTGTTTCCACATAACAATTAAATCATATCATAATCATATAGTTCTTTCATAATTAGTTTTCATTCTTTTATATCTGTTTTAACTGTTTGTATTTAGATTCCTACAGACATTTCTGAGATGCTAACAGGAGGATTTAGGAGGATCAGTTAATCATGAGGTTGTGTCTTTGTTGGTATCTATGAAGTCCCATGAGCACTTAAGACTGTTGGCACATGACAGAGATGTTTAGCTTGTAGCGTGTGGCAGCAGCCTATTAGCTATGCACTTTCATTTGTTTGGGCAGCTAAAATACCCCCCCACACTTAGGAAGTAAACACACCTACGCACAGGTGTTTGCTGTGCCTCCTCATGTGGATGTGCACTCAAAGAAACACAAATACACTGAGACGCATTTACCAGCATATACTCAACGCTCAGGCTAAAATAACCTTGGCCAACTGCAAGCTAAAGGCTTTCCAGAATAACTCATGGGCACTTTCAGCTGCTGAAAAAGGCATATTGGTATTGCAGAAAACACTTTCTCCATATAAGATATACAGTGTATACAGATTTTTAAATGGGTGTGCTGTCGGTTAGGAACGATAGAAGGTAATACTGTAGTTTTACTATGGATTGTGTTGCATGTTCAAAAGACTGCTGAGAGTAAAATCATGTGACCTGCATGTAGATGGACAGCATCCAGCAGGACATTGGCTACATCAAAATGCATTGATGCAAACAATGATGTATCTGACCTTCGCAAAAATAATGCCATAAATATGCACACCATATGCTTTGGCTTCAAATTGAATTTCACAGTAATTGAGTTTGGTTTTTGCATGTTTGTGATTGTGTGTGTCGTTGTGTTGTGTCTGCTGACTCAAGATGGTGATGAGAGTTTGGGTTAGAGCAGTTCGTTCCACTCCTTTGTTCTCTGTAGACGTTATTAAACTTCATTAAACTTGGAGTTTGTGTTGCTTAACGAACAAATGTGCATGAACACACTCCCACACTAACATACACAGGCCATCTATAGTTTAACCCACATAACGCACACAAAGCCCCTTTTAAAACAAACACAGA
This sequence comes from Taurulus bubalis, assembly GCF_910589615.1. Classification (NCBI taxonomy): domain Eukaryota; kingdom Metazoa; phylum Chordata; class Actinopteri; order Perciformes; family Cottidae; genus Taurulus; species Taurulus bubalis. The sequence continues at coordinate 13,787,411 of NC_136601.1, forward strand.
ATGATTCAGAATGATTTAAAATCTTTCACACACACGATGACCCGACTTTTCCTTTTGATTTTGCAGAACTTTTACAAGGACATCAATCGTGAAGGGATGTACATCAGGTATTTATGAGCTGACTTTGACATTGAATACATTTAAGTGGTGCATTTTTGCTTTGTAAATGAATGTGTGTGTCTAAAAGTCTGTGCGTGCGTGCGTGTGTGTGTGTCTCTGTGTGTGTGTGTGTGTGTGTGTGTGTGTGTGTGTGTGTGTGTGTGCGCGTGCGCGTGTGCGTGTGTGTGTGTGTGTGTGTGTGTGTGTGTGTGTGTGTTGCTCCGTAATCTGACAAGGGATTATATGAGTTCCACTGAATTAATGTCAGAATCCACAGGATCAGCTCTTAGTCTGACTGGAGGGCGAGCCGAGAGAAAGAGCGACATGGTTGGTACGAGGGAGAGACGGAGGAAGACAGGATGACAGCAGGAGAGAGAGAGAGAGAGAGAGAGAGAGAGAGAGAGGGAATACAGATCCCGTCAGGTCCCACATGCATTTCTGGGGATAGCTTATGGACATAATTAGTTATCTGTATTTGTGAGCCCAACTCTGTGGTTGATCAGCTGCCTCCGCACAGGATAGCTGTGGAGAATACCGTTAACATTTGGCCAGCTCGCTTATTAACATTAGCAAACAAACATAGTTTAATGGAAACACACATTAAAGCAGTAGGCCTATGTGTTGTGTAATACACCAGAACGTTCTCTTACACTGTTCGAGCTATATTACTAGAAGCCATGCATGGATAATAAAACCTCAAACTAATTATGCTCTGGCCCAACGTGTGAATTAACGATCATTAAATGTGCATCTTAATTGCTTACATTTATATTGAAAATGAAACTAATGCTAACATGACTACTGATTATTCCCTAAACTGTAATAATGATAAGCCTGGTGTATTAAATACGTATCCTTACAGTATATTGTCTTTTGCAGTTAGTATGCAAGGATTCAACTTTCTTGACGGTTTTGCACGAACAGGAACTTTGTCAGACGTCAATAAACTGTAACTTTAGAAAATGGTTATCCAAATATGTTTTATCTTTTTTATTTTTTATTTAAGAGATCTTTGTAGAGCGGTCTCAATAGGATATAAAATGTGTTTAAATGTTCTGCAGCCCTGAGCCCTAAAATACATTATTGTAGCACACAAAAGAATTAAAGCACTTTTTAGTTTTCTGACTTTTTTTAATGTACTTCCTAGAGTTGTGTCACATTTTTAATGTTAACGCACTACATACTACTCAAAATAATTGAGTAGTGTGGAATTGGGTGCTAGCTTTTACCACACTTAAAGAGGGTAAAAGGCTGTAGTTTTTCTAAAGTTATGGACGATACACCAGCAATGTTTCCGGTGAATAACTTAAGCACACCTTGGCCAATGTTTACATTCAGTAATAATATATCCTAATTTTACTTAATTAATTAGAGGACAACATTAGATTGATCTAAAATTAAAAGATGAATTCTACAAACTTCATCTCCCTGTATAAAAAGGTGACTAACACCCAGGTGTAGAAGAATTGGCCTCTTGCTAATGTAAATTAGTGGCGAAAGAGATGGAGAGATGGAGAACGGAAGAGAGGGAAAGGTGGAAGAACAGGAAGGATGAAGAGCAACGGTGACAAGTAGACAACAGATGACATTCAACCAATAGAACAGGTTGACAGGTTGAGGAAGTTAGCTGGTTAAATGGAATGATAAAGGAGGAGATGAGGTTAAAAAGAATAGAAAGGAAGATGCATCAACATTTAACTCAACAGAATGAACGATTGACCCGTCCCGTATGCAGAAGATCTTTCATTTAAAAGCATCTAGAAGCCACGGCTTTCTTGCTTTGTCATCAATGCCCTAGCAGAAAGTCCAGCCTCTGGCTATGTGCCAAAACGTTTCCCTCTGACAAGGAGAAGACAGAGGGAGATGGATACAGAAAAGGATCTTCCTCTTGGTCGGGCTTATAAAACATAAAACGTTTGGGCTACAAAATATGACAGCCCGTTAAAAAGACATTGCGTCAAATTGTGCTTTTGTGTGTTTGTATGTCTGTGCTCTTGAATGACCTGTCTACGTTTTGTGTCTATTTCAGTTTACGTATACGTTTGTGTTAACATGAAACGGATTGAGTGAGGCAGTGACACACCAGTGTGTAAATAAATAAACAAACACATGCTCCGTATGTTTCAAGTTGCCCAACAGGGGCATCTAGTGGAGTGATGTATACATTGCATATTAACGTAACTTGACCTGTGTGTGTGTGTGTGTGTGTGTGTGTGTGTGTGTGTGTGTGTGTGTGTGTGTGTGTGTGTGTGTGTGTGTGTGTGTGTGTGTGTGTGTGTGTGTGTGTGTGTGTGTGTGTGTGTGTGTGTGTGTGTGTACTCAGGTACCTTTACAAGTTGAGGGACCTTCATCTGGAGGGTGAAAACTACACCGAGGCAGCATACACCCTGCTGCTCCACTCTCGTCTGCTCAAGGTAGGACACACACACACACACACACACACACACACACACACACGCACACACACACACATATATTAGAAATAGAGAGCTACTGGATCCAGTGTCTTTCTCTGTCTACCACGACCAAGACAGTTTTTTATTAGCTGATAAATGCTTCGTCGCTGGCTTCGTGGTTAGTTTATGGCATTGCATCGGCCACTGTGGGTGCATCCCTACGGTGATTGATTCCGTGTGTGCGCAGGTTTTTGTGTGAGCATCAGCGCACGCATGTGTGTTTGACCTCTTTTGTCTCTTCATCTCTTTTATGGGACACTTAGAGGCCCACAGAGAGGAACAGGGGAATAAGGGCATCGTTTCCTTTCTCTCGGTCTCTCTCACTGTCTAGTGTCATTACATCAAAGCAGTTGAACTCTATAAAAAAAATTTTATGATCTCCATTCATCTTCAGTGTCAGTCCTGTCATACCCGCTTCACATTATTAATAAGTGCGGCTGTAACGCACAGCATGCTCCAATCCTCTTCTTTTTCTAAGCAGATAGACCTGTTCCAATAATATAAGTCAGTTTTGGAGAGATCATTGTGCACTTTTTGTTTAGTTTCTAAATGCATGTATGTGTAATTTATGTAATGGAAGATTAACTATTGTCTCGCCATAATTAATGAACATTGCGCTACATGTTTTTGTGCGCACTCGGCTTATGACTAATATTGATTTATTACCACAAAGGAACAAAGCCTTTAGTTCTTCTCCACTCTTTCAACCACATGATAAATGGGACAGTGGAAAACTAAGTTGGTCTGACTGTAACTTTTTCTCTTTTGTTGCAGCAATACCGTATCTCACTTTCCTGTCTTTATTTGTATCTTCCTTCTGTCTCCATTCCAGTGGTTAGATGAGATGTGCAGCCCTCAGTTTGAGTCCCATGGTTCGCAAACCCAAACCCAAACCCAGCGGCAGCTCAAAGAAACTCTCTACGACACCATCATCGACTACTTTGACAAGGGCAAGGTCAGCCTTGTTTTAGACTTACAGCATGAGTCTCTTTCATAACAACACCCTCATAGAGTAATGTGATGTTGAACACAGTCAGTTTCTGAATTTTACAGAATGATTAAAAAAATCACAATACTAGGCAAATAAAGTTGTTCAGTTAAGTGAAAGGCAATAAAATCTGATTTTTTGGTGAATTGTATTGAGGGAAAATGTTCCTTTCCTGTATCAAACAAAACTCTTTCAAGGATGAGACAGTGTTGCAATCATGCAGTCATAGTCTCTGAGCGGTATGTTGGTTTTTCATTCATTTTGTATTCTCTGTGAGTGCTTTATGTTCTCTACAGCAGTGAAAGAGACGTTTCCTTTCACTCTCCAGAGACCTAGAAACAGAGATTTACACCTGATGAATTCCCACCACGACAGCTGCTGCCGATCTATAAGCAGATGGTGTAATGAAGGACAATTTTTCCTGTGTGTGTGTGTGTTTAGATGTGGGAGGAGGCCATCACTCTGTGTAAGGAACTAGCTGAACAGTACGAAAATGAGATCTTTGACTACGAGTTACTCAGCAAGAGACTGGTAATGCATGACTATCTCAAACCTTCATGCTGTATCTTCTGCACTTCCTCTGTATTTCATTCTTTCATCATTTTTCTCCTAATTTCCCTTTATAGATGTTATAGATGTCCCTGGGTGTGAGGGAGTTTTTGAAGGAAAGGAGTCAATTTGTTTAAGTTTTTGATAGCAGCAGAAACATAGCTTACTTCAAGTTCAGCTGTTTTTTGTTTGTTTTACTGGATCCTGAGTAAATTGTCCAGCCATCTGTCTCCAAGTTCTAAGTTGCACACCGTTTTCTAAACCTCAGAAGATATTGTGCCCAGTCAGCAGATTCTTTGTTGTCAATCATCAACATCTTAAAAGCGCTCCCAACCCTTCTTGCTTTATCCTCTCTATCACTCTTCTGTTTCTTTCATCTCTTGCCTAAACAGTACAGCAGACATGACTCCCTCCATGCCCAAATCCAGCACCAACTTCTCCTCTATCTCCCCTTCACTCAACTCTCTTTCCCCCTCCCCAACAGAGAATTAAACTTTTTCCAAACAATGACACAATTTATTTCTTTATATGACTGCAGCAGTGTCTCTCTCTGCTAATGTCAAATGTATGTGGTTATATAAATTACAAACATTGCCCTTGGATGCTTTGCATTTTATTGTTGCTCCATCTATCACCTTCAAAGGCCCTGCATTTCTGCTGAGGGTAGCTTTGTCATTGGCACAGGCTGATAAAACTGCGACGGCTGCACACATTGCACATCTAAACGGTATTCTGAACACCTGCTCTGTCTCTCCCTCTCTTCAGGAGAAACAAGCCAAGTTCTATGAAAACATTATGAAGATCTTGAGGCCCAAACCAGACTACTTTGCAGTGGGCTACTATGGACAGGGCTACCCTCCATTCCTCAGGGTTTGTGTTTGTTACTGTTTGGTGAGATTGAAAGTAAACAGTGTTACAAATAAAGTTCCCACTTTGCATAGAATAGAAGCAAACAGGTTCATACTATGTGTGAGGAGCACACAGGTATCACGGACTCCCTTCCTTGTACAAAGACGTTACAAATACTCCATTATCAGCACTGAAACTACGCTATTTAAAATTGCAGCAGTGGTTTCTAAACACACCAGTGAGATGATGAACAGAATGTGACATGAAGTACCTTGAGGGGACGTTGTAGATTTCAGCAAAGTACAGACATAAAATGTCCCACTGTTTATAGCTCCTTTACTCATTAGATAACTTTAAGTGTTTGAGAAAGACTTAGTCCGTTTTGAGGGAGCCAAGGTAGAGAAAGGAGATGTGCAGTGTCTACCTGCTCTGTATGAACTGACTGTCCTATAAGGAAGTCAAGATAAAACGAGAATCTCCCTTTGTGATCGCAGGAGATATATGGGCTTAATCTTTATCAATATCATTACATTTCCTATGGCTTCAGAATAAGGTGTTTATCCACCGTGGCAAGGAGTATGAACGCAGAGAGGACTTTCAGAACCAGCTGATGAGCCAGTTCCCCAGCGCCGTGCGCCTCAACACCACCACCATACCGGGAGACGACGTCAGGAACTCTCCGCTGCAGTGTATCTTTCTGCAAGCATTACACACTCATCAGTCAAGTGGTGGCTGTAGCTCAATGGGTAGAGGGAATTGTTCTTTAATCTCAAGGTTATTAGTTTTGTCCCCAACTCCTACTGTCATGTTGAAGTGTCCTTGATTTGAACCACAAGCTATAGTGTAGCAATGCAGTGTAAATTAAATTGAAACCCTAATTAAAATGTAATAAGTAAGGTAACTATTTGAATTACTCCATCAAAGTAGTAAAACATATCATTTTTTATTACTTTTCTAATACATATTTTAAACAGGACAATAAAACTTGAGTTTCCTCAGTTCTGACGTTGAGCATTTCAGTGTGGACAGCAGGTTCATTGCTGGTAATCAAGCTTTGAACTGTACAGTCATGTTGGAGCCCTTTTCAGATTTTTTTCTGAATAGTTGAATTTCCATCACTGAAAAGCGTTCTTGTCCGACGTCATGGCCACCCGCCTTGGCTTGTTGGCTTGTCGTCGCAGACACAGCAGACTCAGGGTGCTTTGAGCAATGCACATTAATGTGATTGGCAGAGGAGAAGTGGTGCAAATTCAAACAAGACAACCAATCAAAAAGAACATTACCAATGTTACCGCCAAGTGAGTGGAGACTGTCTGGATGCAGCGACAGCTCCTTGTAACCCATTTGGACCTCTGATGGTTTACTCTCAAATTTGTTCCAATGGCTTTGCAAACTTGCGTTGTCTATAAATATGTCAACAGGCACTGCGAAAAGATGCAAAGCTACAGAGTTAATAATGGGATTAATAAACAGATGTAACACTTTTTGATTAGAAAGCAATTACATGTATGTTATAATTACATAACTAGTTACTCCGTAACACTGCTGATCCTAAACACATTTTTTGTTTACTTTTGCTGTACCTCTCATATTAAAACCCAGCCGCCGGAGATCTGATGCATCTCTCAACTATCAGTCTAACATTCTGACAGAGAGATGTAGAGATGCATGATGTCGTGATGTTTTATTCCTGAGTGATCTGAACCAGATATCCAGTGTTTCACAGTGATGCCAGTCCTCGAGATTCCTCCTCGTCTGAAGAACAAACCGGTTCCTGACCAGATTATCAAGTCTGTTAAACAACATGTTTTTCTTTTCATGTTTTGAAAAAGAAAAATGTGAATTTCTGTGAAATGATATGGACTGAAAAAGAATAGACAGCCCTGATATTGTCTAGTTCTGTCTTTGTAATTGTTTTGTTTTATTTCCTTTGTCTCTCTCTGCTGAAACTATGTGCAGCTTCTACAAGTCCAACTACGTGCAGCGTTTCCACTACTCCCGACCAGTGAGGAAAGGACCTGTGGACCCAAACAATGAGTTTGTTGTGAGTTTTTTATGAAAACACTAAAGACTACTGGGACCATGCAAGTGTTTCATTAACTAGAATGCACTTGTATTGTCTGAAAAGATGAGCTCTTGTTAAATAAAATAATAGGTTTTATGAAAAGATTAGGTCCTGTTCAATAAAATTATATTTTTTTATAATAGCGTGTAGTGTGGTATAGCAAACAGTGGCGGGCCGTATGTTTTCAAGCTAGGCCTTCAGTGCCATATAGTCCACATCAGGGGCGGACTGGGGGAAAAAAAAAGTTACTGTCACAGACCGAACACTCAATACACGGTGCGTTCATACAGACCACCATGTGTGGACAACAGACACCCACTCCACCACACGGCACCATCACGAGCATGGAGGGCGGTCACAGGGGGCGCTCCAGCACTTTGAGAGAAAAAGAGAGAGACAGCCGACGCTCCCGTTCAGCAATGCGCTTTTATGGAGCGCCATTCTGGGCTCAGGGAGAGTCATCCGCTCTCCTTAAAAAAAAGTTCAGCCATGCGGTTATACAGTTTATCAGTGCGCTTCAGTTCCAGAGTGTGTACTGACACACTGACCAATCACAGCGCACGTTAATGGTTAAGCGGGCCCTGTGGCAAAACAGATGCTAGAAGGCCTAGTAATAATTTATATATATATATATATATATATATATATATATATATATATATATATATATATATATATATATATATATATACATTTTTAATTTAAACTTTGTGATTCTGTTTAGGCCAGCAGAGAAGGCTTAGCAGGCCCTGACGGCCCGCCACTGATAGCAAATGATGCTATATGATTTCAAATGAGCATTTAAGACACAACATTAGATTCAGGTGTAACTGCAGTTTAAGATTAGATAATATATTGTGTAGTGATGAAGACAAGATGTAGAACAAATGGCCAATGAAAAATAGATAGCCTAGTGTTTTAACTAAAATAAGTATATAATTGAATAAAGACCAAAAACACTGAGAAAAAGAAATAGGTCTATGCATGACCAATGGGAAGAAGTAGGAATGCTCTTTTTCTCACAATAAGAGAAATATGTAAGATATATAAAGTATATTTATTGATTTCCAAAGGGTCAACCCACTAAGGGTGAAGGGTGAACACATTCTCCACATATGCAAGAGAACCGTGCGTAATTTCAGCGCAAACCAGTATACCATTAAACACTTTAATATAGCAAACTTCTGAACAGGACTTGAGTAATGATGTCTTCAGCAGCATTTAGTGTCTCGAAAGAGTTTAATATAAGATGAGCATTCACAAGTGGCTAACGCTCACCTTATTGTTTTTTTTAATGTTCTCCTTTCCATTCCTGTGTTTTAGTCGATGTGGATTGAACGCACAACCTTCACCACTGTGTATAAGCTCCCAGGGATCCTGCGCTGGTTTGAGGCGACTGACATGAAACATGTAAGTATGTGTGTGTGTGGGTGGAGGTGTTTACAACATGTTTGCTGTGAGCTATTGCCTCCAGTGTTGCGTGTTCTAGTGTCACCACCAATGATTCAAAAATCTTTTTCTCTTTTCTTTTCTTCTTTTTTCCCACTCTATGCTCTTTCCACCACTCTGCTTCTCTGTCCAGACTACCTTGTCTCCATTGGAGAATGCCATAGAGACCATGGAGTCCACCAATGAGAAGATTCTGACCATGATTAACCAATATCAGGCTGATTGGACCCTTCCCATCAACCCCCTCTCTATGCTGCTCAACGGCATCGTGGACCCAGCTGTCATGGGCGGCTTTGCCAAGTATGAAAAGGTAAAGAACCAACACCATTTATAACCCTCTGCTATAAACATTGTCACATTGTTTTTATGATAGTATGGGGGCATTGGAGTTAAACAAATATATTGTTTATTACACCTATCAGAAGTTTACTTTGATTTTGGCTTCCTTTTCATAGGCCTAAATTTTTTATCTAAAAAAGCTATGATTCAACCATCTCAGTACTACTTTTTTATGTATATATTTAGACTATCTCAGCTTCAGAGACAAAATTCAGTATCACTTCCTGAGGGTGAATTACATAGAAATAAAAAATAGTTGTAGTATTATAGTTAGCAGGGGCCTTAGAAAGTGCACATGTGAATGGAAGAGACTAATTCAATTACAAACTGAGCAGGTTATTGGGCAGGTGATACATATAGCCGCAATGTTTTAAATTCATTTGAAATGTTTCCTCTGTATCAGGCGTTCTTTACCGAAGAGTACAATACGCAGCACCCAGAGGACAGAGACAAATTGCTGCGCCTCAAAGACTTCATCGCATGGCAGGTACTGAACATGCTAACACACGTGTTTGAATACATGTACACACCACATATAGATGTCTTGCTTTTATGTGGTCGTTCCGTTGACACCACAATATTTGTATTTATAGATCCCTTTACTGGGTGGGGGGATCTCACTCCATGGGAAGAGAGTGATGGATGACCTGCGTCCTTTCCACGAGCGCATGGAGGAGTGCTTCAAGCAGCTGAAGAAGAAAGTGGAAAAGGAGTACGGAGTGAGAGAGCTGGTAGGAACTGGGGGAGAGATGATGAGAGAGGGAGAAGAGACTAAATGTGGGGAGTGACTTTTTACTTAAAGATGGTGTTTCTCTATAATCCAAAACATGTTCTTTTCTGCAAGGCTGGTCAAATAGTTACTGTGGCAAAGCTGCGCTAATTAAGCCGCAAATGAGCTGGCCTAGGCAGATTTTAAAAGATCAAAGCACTTTCAAAAGCCTTTGAGTGTATTGTTGATGTAGGATTTGTACCTTTTAAATTCTCTAAAACCAGAGCATGGGTGGGATGCTCTGACTGGGGCTGAATATGGTCATTAACTTGTAAGCTGGTTCTGCCCTCGAGGAGCGATTAAACTAATGATGAGCAGAAGTGATGTACTGTTTTTCAGAGTAACCCCTCTTGCTTTTGCTTTGATTACATTTTTTGAATGATGTTCTCCAGATTTGTTTTACTGTTCCTATCTTCAGTAGTGTCAGTAAAGTAATATCCTTGTTGTCTTATATATTGTAGTATTGTCCTATAGAACAATGTTCACCTCTCTATTTCCAGCCGGACATGGATGGGAGGAAGTCCACCCGTCCTCGCTCCATGCTGCGCTCCATTCGTCAGTCCATCATCTCCATCTCCTCACTGCAAGGATCTGAATGTGGGACTCCAACTAAGCTCTATGCTGACAGGTAGCGCTGTCATAAATGTAACCAGTTTCAAAAGTCTGTCTTTATTTTGGGTCCAATCTCCACACTGGGCCATGGTGTAGGACATTTTACTCCACTGCTCTCTCTCCATACATGGCTACACAAGTCTGCTCGAGGCTGTTAGACACGCTAATTCTGTTGATGCTTTTAAGATGCACCTTAACACCCACTTCTATTTTCTGCAATTCATTAGGTTTAACCGTTTTTTTCTGTCTTTATCTGGTTTCCTGAGTTTAAACTGGTTTCTATTTCAATCTTGCTTTATTTCCACATCTATGCACATACTCTATATGTCTCTCTGCTTGTATGTGAAAGCATGTATGGCTGTCTCTGTGAGGCACTTTGGTGCAACACATTGCTTTTTAAAGTGCTATATAAATCAAAAAAATTGAAACATAGATAGACACACTATATATGGGTTGACGGATTAATTTACCGAGTGACCTCAGAGTGTGAAGAGAACCCCAACGTTCGCTGCAAGAATGACAAATATCATGTACTTTAGTGCAATAAATTATATTATATCAATTTCTAATTAATGGCATAAAGTCAGGCATACATCTTATCTTAATCTGCAAAGATGTATTCTTAATTAAAAAATGTACTCTACAACAATGTGGATATCATTTTTTTTTTTACATTTAAGCCCTTTTATTTACAACTTGCACCCTTCCTGCCTCCTCCCAGGGATTCCCCCCCAGAGTCGCCCTCCTCCTGGAGCTCCACCCTGCCACGCTCCAGCGGCAGTATCAGTGGAAGTACAGTGGTGACGGTGGGTGATGCAGAGGTAAAGCTGAGGAAGAGTAAGAAGAAGAAGAAGAGGAGCAGCATGATCTTCATCTCAGAGGAAAGAGAAAGGACAAGTACACTGGACAGCAAACGGGTGAGACTGAGCTTTAGTGGGAGATAGATCACGGGATGAAAGGTAGAAAGAAAGAAGTGATTGAGTGATATAGCTGAATATCTGTGGAAGTGTTGTTGCTGAATTTTGTGTGATCTCTGTCTCCCTCTAGCTGTCCAGGAAACAGGAGTTCCGCAGTGACACCAACTTGTCTGAGCCGATTGAAGGAAATGTGTTGCTGACCAACATCAACTCCAGATCCCTGCCTGCCATCACAGGTGACTATTGCACACAGCATCACATGGTGCTGGCCAGTGTCCTGGACGTGAGTTTCACCTGTAAACCAAGGGCACACAAAGCCAAAATAGAAAGGCATGCCCTGTGTTTTTTCCTGACTGTAAGGGAAAACACACACAAGGTCATGGCAGAAATATGCCTGTTTGAAATAATGTATGTTCAAAACAAATTGGCAAGCTGTTGCAGTAATAGCCTGACCCAAAATGCTGATGAAAGGTGGCACATTAATGAATCAGTTTTGTTGATTGTAATAGTTTCAGAAATGGGCACCAACCTCATTCAGTTTATATATAATTGCTTCAATTACATAACCCTGCACCTCAAAATATTGTCTGTGTCTCTGGCATCCTGCCATGTTGGTCCAGGCCAGCTGAGCCAGCATCGACTACGGTGTAGTGACACCATGTCTGCTGAGCATCGCTGATGACAAGCTGTACCAGAGCACACAGTTCATCAGCAGAACCACTTTAGTCACTTTAAATGGCCTGGCTGCAGGACGAGGGTTCATTGTAAGTTGGTTATGAATGAGACAAACACTAAATCCCCTTCTGTGTGGAGGTCTGTCCTTGGCGGTGGTGGGGGGCGCAGAGGAGGTGGACTCTGTCAGAGCCAAGAGGGACAGTAAGAGCATGTCTGTCTGTTTGAGCTCGGACCGAACAGCGGACAGACGCTCAAAGGGCGTCATCAACCTCCTCTTCAAGTCCAAGGTGAGACCAACAGGTTTCATGCAGGTTGACATTCAAGAATCAGAACTGCAGTTTGGGTGTAGATTGATAGGATTTTGGATAACGTCCTTTTGCATTTTCTTGCCGAAACAGAAACGAGAACACAATGTATGCTGAATATGAAGGTACAGCCAGGGGATGGTTAGCTTAGCATAAAGGCTGGAAACAGACGGAAACAGTTTGCCTAGCTCTGTTCAATACTGAAAATACTATGCTTTGGTCATCTGCGCTAAGAAAACCAGCTGCTGGCTGGCTTCATATTCATCCAAGAAACATGAGTGTGTTATCGATCCTTTCATCTAACTCTTGGCAAGAAAATTAATATGAATATTTCCCATAATCCCAACATCAGTCTTATCCCGATTATTACAAACAGTGTTAAAATGTAAAAGATCTGACCTACTGATCTGTATTATTTGAATATTTTTACATCAACACAATTTTCCAGATGGAAATCAAAGACATATTTTCAGCTATTTTTTATCCCCAACTAAGAGAAAACCTTGCGTTTACATTATGCCTGTCATTTGTTTCAACAGAGCTCCAAATCAGAGGATGTGAAGCCCACTGATTCAGCCAAAGGCAGTGCCAATCATTTCTGAAACCCTTTATTTTTATTTCTTGTTTCCTTTACTCGTCTTTATGCGTATGTTTTGCAAAGAAGTTCACATAGACACATTATGCACACACCCACTCACTCAGTCTGCCTGTCAGTCTCAGTATTGCTATTGCCTTAATATAATTGATTTTACCTGTCAATAAAGACTATTTTTGTGGCGTGACCTTTTCCTGGTAATTCAACTGATTTCTAGTGAAGCTAAATGCCATCTTACAGCTTTTCAATCAATTCTGCTTCTACAAGAACGAGCAAACACAAACCATCCTGCCACCGTGCTTGATTAAAAAGCTTCTTATTATACGGTTTTCAGCATTGTTGTGACTGACTGAAGTTAATGGGAAAATAATCACTTGATGAAGCACAAAGGTTTACCGTGTCATCCCAAAGGACTTTAAACATGTTGCCAAAAAGCTTTGGAGCTGATACAACAAACACAGTCTAATAAATTCTAAAATAATAGGGAGCAACAAACTGTGGAGCCCACTGTACAAATGCTACAGCATTCATTGTGTGCTCACAGAGATGAGACAACACTGTTTAGCTTTTTTTTTCAACCTAAATCATGTTATATATTGTGCATGAGGTGGAACAACCATTCACTTTTATTTAAAAACATAAAACCTCAAACTTAAAAGGAATAGTTAGTTTTTTCTAATTGCTTCCTGGCTCTATTTTAATCAAAATGATTTCCCTTTTTTTTGCATTAAAAGTAGTTTAACAAGTAAATTAAGTTCTTCTCATACGTTTCCTGAAATGTTAAGAAAGAGATTAATTCTTCTAAGATGATGTTATCGATTTTGCTTGATCTTTTCGGGGGTCACTTTGCCAGCTCCTCCGCGAGTTAAAAAAAATGCAGTGTGTGATTTGTGATCTTTGTTGATGTTGCTAGATACGAGCACATCGGTTCCCCAAAGAATCTGATCGCTGAGTAAGACGGAGTGTGACTAATGTAAGGACGGACAGGTCTGCAGGGGCAAATCTCCCTGGATCTGAGGAACTCTTGTCGGCCAGAGGAGAAAAAAAAAGTCAAGAGGGTGTTGAGCTGATTTCCTCTTTTCTCCCGCAGCAGAAGAAAGAATGTGAGTAGGAGAAAGATTTCAGCCTTTAGGCCAGTTTGGAACTTTATTGTACAACTTGTGTTCTCCCGCCTTCACTCAGCTTGTTGGAGCTACCCACAGGTACGGTCCACCTGCAGGTCCATCCTGAGTCCATGCAACAAAACACTTCAACATCCTGACAGATAGTGAGTAAGTGAAGCTGGCAGGATGTTAGCTGAAGTTTTACCTTCTTCATTTACTTTAGTGACATTTTAATAAAAATATTAAGATGCTTAAAATTGTTAAAAGAGCAGACAGGCTGTAGCATATGATGAATATGAATTAGTGGCAAGTGCAGTCAATGAGAGAGATAACATGTCACCTACATTGTAAAAAGGTAATTATGTTAGAAAATATAATTTTTAATTAGGTTGTTTTAATGATTCATAGCTGTGGATGAATATCTCCCATTTGCCCTATGGTGGTTTTATTTCCTCACAGCCTCTGTGGCCTCTGTCCTGTAGGAGTGCAGACATTCAAAGGATGATTAAGAACAACGGAGACATGTTCCTTTCTCTTATTAATACTGCCATTATCTGGTGCCACACTGACCACAAGGTTTCTCCACAGCCAATTTAAAGTAGCAGAATAGCCTTATAAAATGAATCCAGAGTCCTGTATTGCAATGCTTCAGTCTGGGGTGTGGATCTTCTGATTAAACCATTACTCCATGACCACAGAGGGATATTAGTCTAGAGTCATCCATCTCACTTCTGCAAGAAAAGGATGGATGGGTGGCTCAGTCAAATGATATGCTGTATGTGTGTTCACAAGGGATGGAAGCGCTGCATCGGATCACTGACCAACAGATTAATTCCCATCTAAAATGCCAAGACTGTCTTGGAAAGTTTACGAAATACTGATCAATAAACTATTTTGTGTTTAAAGAGAGAAATGTGTAAAACTTTGCATTTAAAAAAGTAGAAGAATCATGCTCACGACGCTATAAGAGATTTATTTGAAAACTGACTCATTTGTGGCCTGTGGCTATATTCATTATATTCATATCAAAGTTAATGATCCTGCTCTGTGGCTTCTTTGGTTTCCCGATGGAAAACACATCAAAAGCTCAACCCACAACTCCTGCAATTATTACTAAGTGTTACTTTGAGCCTCTGAAGGCATGTCAGATTCCAGTCTGTTTGTTTGGTGCTATTACTCACATGTCATATTAATTGGTATGTGCTCGGATGGCATCCTTCCAGCTGTCTTTGAAGACTTGTTATGGCATCCAACCTAACTCCATACATATAGGCGCTCTGCTCTGTTCAGCTCAGAACTGCGGGTCAAGCGGTCAGACAAGTTCCTACATGTGGAGGCTCTGCAACAGACAGCGTAATGTCGGTCAAAAGATCATCATGTATCCTTGCACAACCTGGTTAATTACTGTGAGTCATTATATCAGTTTAATGACTACTTAATCAAAGCATCATGAGGGCTTTCTTATGGAGGATTTTTCAGCGATCACATCACTACTGAGTTATACTTAAAGATGCACATTTCCTTTCAGTATGATAGAATTTGGAAAATGGTACAAAATAATTAAATGCAAACCAATTGAGAAATATATCTTATTGAAACAAGCACAATATGTTGTATTCTATATTATTAAGAGAGAACAGTACATGAACCTGTTTTATAGAAATGTTGAATTTGTCAAACAGAAAGTTTGCATGCTTTGCACAATGCATGCTTTATTCAAATATCTGTCAAATGTATAATGAGTAAATACACTGACATAAACATGCATACATAAAATGCTGACGCTCTGGATAGACAGAAAGCCTGGATCTATACTTTAAAAAAAAATCAATACACAAACAAAGCTGTATCTTATTCGCGCTTCCTCCAGAAAGCTAAAATCATCCAACACTTTAAAGAGTGGATGTGTTTGTTTAAAGCTGTTTGAAATGTTACTGTCTGGGAATGTGATTAAAGCACCGTTGAACATGAAGAGGTCTAATTTATTTAGGCTGGAGTGAAGTGGTTAGTAAATTATAGATTGAGCTCACTGTGGAGTTTTCAATATCTATCTAAACTGTGCACAGCTGCACAGAGCTCTGCTGAGCCTGAGATCTGCAGGCTGCTCAGTGCTGTTGCAGCTCTGGAGGATGACAGACACGACTGAGCAGCTCCGCTCTGTCAGAAATCATAATGAATTTCATAATGAGCAGTTCCATCGGCAAACGGTCTGACGACGATTTAGCATTCATGTGCAGATATCAGTTTAAAGAAATTAATGGGAAAGTAATAAAGGTTGTAATTTGAAAACAGTGATACTAATGTGTAGGTAGCGCAGTGGAAGCAAGCTCATTTATACCTCATTTAGAGCAAATTATAGATCAGCATCGCAAATTCCTCATAAGCCTTGTCATTATTGTAACAATTGTGGCAGTGAAAACACTGTATCGTGTCACGAAAATGGCCCACAGACTGAGGATGGCAGGCTCACGTCCCTGAGCACTATGATGAGAGCTGTAGTTATGATATTTGCTCACTAGGGTGCAGTAGGATGTAAGGCTTTAAAGCACAGAGAATAATGACGACACAGATCACCAGTGTGCATGTTGGGAATCCTCAGAGGAACAGAGAAATGTAAGAAATCATCTGATGAACTGTCCTGGTGACTGAATGTTCTGGTCTGTCGCAAGAGCAGGAGAGGTGAGGTCGTTGCCTTTTCTCTACAGCTTGAGTGTTTTCTCTCATTAGAGAGGCGGACCACCCGTGTGAGAGTAAAGGCTTCAGTGAATCTCTGCTTCTCACACCTGCTGGTGTTTTTAGCTACACACAGCTGCAGGGATTTTCTGCTCATCCCCTCTCCTAGGAAGCAACCACCTCACCAAGATGGCAGTAGTAGAAACATGAAGGGTATCTCGTCACATCCTCTCACATCCTGTGTAGCACATTTACAGATAGTTCTGCATATGTTACAACACAGCTAGAAGTTGCTGGGGTTAACACCTGAGTTGATCTTTAAATTAAAGAAATAACAAAGTGTTATGGGCTCTCTTTGGGTCTTGCATCTTAAATGTAATGGTTCAAATTGGCTACAAGATATTGGCTTTTCTCCCTCCAGAGTAAAACGTATGCACAAGGTCGTTTTCTCATTTCCTGCAATTTCCTGCAATGTTTTGATCTAAACTCCCATTTTTCCAGCCAAGGTCTTAAAATAGAATCAAGTAGTCTTTTGTATGTGTTTGTGCAAACAAATGGTAGGGGTTAGGAAAGACTATGCATTTTGTCATATCAAAGTGTATCCTTAATGTCTGGTATTAATATCAGAGAGTGGGAAAAGTGCACAAGAAAGCAATTGTATTAGAAAATATTAGAGTGGTATGCAAGGTTGAAGCCTTCTTGTGTCTCCTCACAGTCTACTTTTCTTGGTTATAACTGAGCACTTATGTGATTTTTCTTTTGTTAGTTGCTAACTGAGTTGTTGCTTTGTGTTGTTTCATTTTTACACCAAGTTTCACAGTGCAGTGACTGTCTAAACAACAACATAACACAGCAGCTGCCATTGTCAATTCTCTGAATGTGTCAATGAGGAGAAACTGGTAACCAAACACACCGTGGCTGCTGCTTCTTATTTTCTTCAATTTCATGTCAAAGCTATTGTATCAGATACTTCATTTGGTAAAATTAGTTGGAAATGATGAATCCCCTCCCAATATCAGCCTGTGTAGATACGAGCACATCGGTTCCCCAAAGAATCTGATCGCTGAGTAAGACGGAGTGTGAATAATGTATGGACGGACAGGTCTGCAGGGGCAAATCTCCCTGGATCTGAGGAACTCTTGTTGACCAGAGGAGAGAAAAAAAAGTACCTTTTTCTTTTGAAATTCCCACTCCAGCCTGTAGAGGGCAGTGTTGAATGAGCCAGCAGTGAGCTGGTTGGTGTTCAGACTAGATTTTACTGCGTTTGTGTTGTACTCAATGATGGGATGTCCCCTTGTGTTAGCCTCCTTGGTTGGATTGAGGAAGCTGATGTGTTAGGAATGAAGGCTGCTGAATAGCCATCACCACATGCTTGTCATCAACCATCCTGCTCCTCTGCATCCTCTACTTTTCTACTGCCAGTTAATGTTCCTATACCTACCTCCTTTTAATTGTCTTGTTCTTATTTGTTCCTTACTGCCAACACTTCATAACCTATCCTCTTTCCAGCCCATTTAGCTGTTAATCTGTGATTCTTGGAGCTCTCTGACGGGTTTCACAACAGCTGATGGTGGAGCAGAACATAGAACAGTACTGTTGTGGGTTTTAATGGGGCTCCTTGGTAATCCTTAATCTAACAGCTCATCAACACAGGCTGTGCTGCTCCTCCTTTCTGCAATCGCTCACCAGGATCCATGCGAGTGTTCCACATGTAATTTGTGCCTGCAGGTTTGTGAGTATGGATTATGTGTAACATACTGCAGCACATATACTGTTTAATATACACTGCAGCATGTCGTTCAGCCTAAAATTGCAAATGACAGGGTGCTGGAGTGTGTCACTGCGTGGACAGGGCAGAGATGAAATCTTGTTCAGTATTTGCAGGATACTGACAGATTTCAATGCACAGTTTAATCTCAGAATTACCGTAATATAATAGAACTTTCGTACTGATAACTCAATGTATTTTCTTTCATTTTGTAGGGGTACCGATAGACCTTTTTAACTCTGTCAGGTTAATATGATACAGTCTCTCACCTCACTCACGGTATAGGAACATTAATTAAGAGGAAATAGAAATACTGTATATTGATTTTGTGTTCTGCAAGCTCTGATTCATTAAGCTCTGTGAACAATTTAAATTTTACACCAGTGAAAGTGAGAACAGGAAGAGCTCAATGCAAACCCCCAAAACTGCACATGCACAGTCAGATGGTAACTACAGTGCAGCATGTGTAGCATCCACTACATGATCCAGTCAATGTCCCACATGCTGTGTGACAATTAAGACATTGCAACAAAATGCAGCTCTACCAACTTTGGATCTGATGTGGTTTGACAGCATCAGCTGCTCTTAAGCAGAACATAGTAAACTGTATGTTGAGGGGGAACCCACTACCGATGACCTGATGTAAGAGCAGGATATTTGAGATTCAGGATAAGAGTGTGCTATTCTGTGTACTTTTATACCTGTGTGTATCCAACCATTCATTCCACCTGGTATGCAGCAAATTGTAATCAGCATGGTTTAGCACCTTTAATCAGGCGTAACAGCACGACAGCCCATTCCTTTGTGAGATATCCAGTTTGCCGTCTCATCTGCCTGATTCCATGTAAATGCAGCATAATCAGGATTTGAAGCCAATGACATGCTGTGAAATGGCAACACGTTCTCATCCCAACTCTGCACATACCGAGGTCAGACCCCTTGGCATCACCTTCTAACACAGTGGGTAGCCCAGCGTTGGTCGCAGTAAGCACACAACACACTAGATTAGCCGTTAACCAAACACACTGTCTAAAACACTAATAATTTGCTAATAATTTTTACCCCACCCTTTCTCTGGGTAGCTACTAGCTAGCCCCGGGGGGCGTGATGCACTCAGATGTATTATCTCTAGGGGGCCCTACCAGCTGGGGAAAAGTAATGAGTGAGGAGTCAGTAGGCAGTCAATGCCAGTAAAAAGAGAAAGTGTGAGTCACCGTAACCCCCAGAGGTTCTTGAGCACGCAGCCATAACTGGCCACCCAAAATTTTATACAGTTTGCAGCAGAATGCGAGAGTTGCTGTGGAAAGACACAGAGGTGCACACTCACTCATGGACACACACACACACACACAGCAAAGCACAAGAGCCTTCTGGCGGTGATAACAAATAAAGTTCAGCTGCAGCTGCACAGGTTGCAATTCTACGGCAAGAATGATTGCATAAAACATCAATACTAAGCTCATGTGAAACACTTTCGAGAGGTATGATGAGCATAACTAAGACCATACAAACTGGAACATATCTCATGGTTTAACCTGCCAGGGTTGTAACACTGCAGGCAGACATTTGATTTCTACCAGACAGGAGCAATGAGAGCAGCAGCTCTTCCTCAGTTTTATCGGATGGATCTTCGATGGCTGGAATTAAAGTTTGGTAAGTGGGATCCATGTCATCCTGCAACACGCTTTATAGAAGTGTGATTAACAAACATGACATTCATAGGTAGCCGCAGGGCAGGCAGCAGCAGAGGATGAGTGAGTTTGACATCTTAATGTCACGTCTCAATTGGTGATCGCCATACTGTTTGCAATGCAGTGCAACATGAGTTGTATGGGTGTCTGTGGTAACAGATATTTCCTTGGCCTAGTGACAGTCTATGCAGGCCAGATACACAATGGCAACAGAGGAAATGGAGAAACGGGAAGATGGAGGGAGACTGAAAGGAGAGGATATTATCTGTTGGTGGAAGAATGAAATAGCCAGTGAGGTGCTTTGTGTAGAGAATTTTGAACTGAGATTACGTTCTGATAAAAACAAAGCAAAGAAAAATTAATTATTATTTATACTTTAGTCGGCATGCTAAGCTGTTGTGTGCAAAAACAAAAAAGCTTCTCGGATCAACACATTGCATATGGTCATGTAGTCAAACGCCTTTGCTAAATGAGTACACACTGCATTTCTGCCCCCATGATATATGGTCAGTGTTGACCCCAGGGGATCTGGTTAATGCTTGTTTGGCATATTGTTAGTCATTCACGGCTGTGACCTTTGATCTACCACAGCCACAAGATTGCATTTATTATCAGGTCATCTATTTAAGGATGCTACCTGTTTCAATTGACGTGATTGAAATGTAAATCCTCCAAGGGCCTTAGTGTTGCTGAAGCTGACAACCCTAGGGGACAAATTCAAATTCCTTTGTGTCACACATTTGAAAAACCTCACATATTTAGTGTTTGCATTCCTAAATTTATGCAAATAGTGTTTGACGTTTGTCTTACATTCAGCTGATTAGAATCAGTTTGCGTTGTACGTCCTAGAGCTGACAAAATCCACTTTTGCAGCCAAATTGTAGCTTCTATGTATTAAAAAAAAATCTCAAGTATTTCAAGTTAAAGTTTCATGAAGTGTAATAAGCAAACAAATAATCACATTCTTAACAATAAACATGCATAAAACAATAGTTTAATACTGTCTCAGCAACTAATTAGCTGTTTTTTTAAGCCATTTTTTTTAAGGAAACCTAACCGGGGCCATCTTTATTCAATTCATTCGGGCGGTTTTTTATATTATACATAATATTTTCATATAAAAAAACAACTAATTTCACCACTTTGATTCAGATGTGTGAACTACAGTCTTTCCAAAAAAGTATATTATTTCCCAGCAAAATCAAAGAATATGAAGTCCAGCAATTATGTAAATCACCAGCTAGCATCGTGTTGGACTAAAGCTTCTGTTAAACAACCAGAGTGTGCATACAGAACAGGAGCAGGCCTCGTAAGGACTTAAAGGGATTGTGTGAAAAGTTGCATTTTGGTTATTAATGTAAAATAGTTCCAGTGATCCACAGGGGGAATGATCATACGTCTCTGGGGAGTCACCGTGGGTATCTGACTGTCTTCCCACTGATTAGGGAGTTGTCACCAGAGGCCTGGTTTCCAAGGTAACAGCCCTCTGTCACCTCCTGTTCTCATTTGCTTCCTGCTGCTCTTCACTCTGCTGCGCTCTTACTCTCCGACATGCTCCTTGTCTTTTTCTTTTCCAAAGGGCAAGTGCTCGCAAACTTCTAGCGCATGCGTCTATCTCCATGTTTGTGTGCGCGTGTGTGTGTGTGTGTGTGTAACAGCATGTTTGTGTTATCGGTCACGCAGAGTAGCCACTGCCTCCCCTGGTGATGGACTGTGATGCCAATCTGTTGCAGCAGCTCACTACAAGTCTGTCAGTACTGAGCTGGAAACAGACAGACAGAGAGAAAGAGTTGTTCATAATTCACCGTTCCCTTTCTCTATCTTGCTGTTATTCCTACCTTTTTTCCTTCTTTCAATCTTTGTTTGCACTCTGCTCTATCTCCCTCATTTTTTCTAATTTCCCCATTCCTCGCTATTCTCCATACCTCTCCAGTGCCTTAATTATTTTTCTTGTCTGATGCTCTCTTCTCTCCATTAACCTTTTCATCCCATGTTTTGTCCCCAAGTTTGTTCCTGCTTTCATCATCCTTGGCTTCCTGCTTTATGTCTTTCCTTCCTTGCATTAATGAGTCCTCATGTCCTTAATCTTCCATTACCTTCCACATTTATCAGGTCTACTTTCTATTTGCTTTTCTTTATTTTCTTCTTCCTCACTACACTTTTCTTTTCAGAAATTGTTGTGGGGAGTAGCAGAGGTATGGCAGGAATGAACAACAATTGTATTGAAATAGAGATACGACTGTGGCACAGGCCCTAACCATAGCTGGAGAAAGAACAAATGATAATTGAAAGACAGCAGTGGAAAAGAGAAATAAGGCTGTGTGTGTGACAACCAGGAACAACATCTTCAGGTGCAATGAGGCTGAAAGTAAATGTGGTTTTAAGCTATTTTTAAAAAAGCAAAAAAGTTCCATACATCATACCATACAATCAAAGATAAGTGCTCCAGCGAAAACGAAAAAAAAGATGGACCTGGGCACAGACAGATATCTGACCTGTATATCTGCAGATGAAAATGAGATTGCCTTTGGGAGAGTGAGACACACTGCTGAGGGTCATTTCTACCTCACAAGAGATGGAGAATATAGATACAGAAAGAGTCATGGTTTCAGGTCAGAGTCACACATTTTTTTGAAGCTTCAGGACATTAAGATCCGGGAATGACTGTTCCTGAGCCTCGGAGACAACCCCCCTCCATCTGTGTGGGCCTGACTGCCAGATGGATGCTGAGCTTTGCCTGGCCCGTATCAGAGCAATACAGACCTAAACTCGCATCCACCCACCTGGAACCTGTGTGCCTTGTTTTTAAAATGTTCATTCTTGCATCCCCACTTTGTTTCTTTAGATTATTACAAATTATTTGGAATACTGTACTTAGAACTGAAAATATAGGAAAAGTACATTTGTATTTGAGTTGGGAATGCAAGGTATTGCAGTATTTGCCCTGCATACAGTACTTAGCCACTGGGATGCCTAATGCCTGCTAATGTTTTTGCCTTTCATCACCCTGTATTGCTCTCCTGTTATTTATGTCCATTTGCTGGTTCTTGTCTTAGCAGAATGGTAATTTGTATAAGAGTTTATGGAGGACAGGCAGGTCCCGTAGGACGAAGAGTCCTCTGTTTGAGTCTAATTAAACACAGCCTTCTCATTGGCGCCCCTCCTTCTACTAATCCCTCTTTCTTCTTCTTCTCCTCCCGCTCACGTCCCTGTGATGCACAGTGGGCTTATTAATTACTCTGGTGTTTCCAGATCAGCATGCTCCATCTCAATGTCATCCTGTATGAGAACAAGCACGCATGTAACTGTATAGCACAGATGGTCTGTTTGCATTATTAGTAATGAAAGGCTGCTGACTGAGCTGTTGCACATGTTATTTTATTTTTATAATGTAGCCAGGTGGTTTTCTTTTGCATTTTCCCACAAGTGAGAATGAAAGTGTGCTTTTTGATGTGAAGTGTGCATCACAAAGGTACAGTCACCATTGTTCGTTCTCTTAAATCGAGAAACAAGTCCACAGCCATTTCTCGACTCCAATATACTTACAAATACAAATCGAAATCATTGACAGACGATAGCCGGTGGTTTCCTAATATTCTGCCTTTTTTGCTCTCTGCATGGACTGCTTTAACAACAATAACAAAAACAAGAACACCTCCGATAACAAAATCTGGTCCCGTTGCCTGTTTATAGAGATCATTGTCTCCAAGACAGAAAGAGGAAGATACAGAACAAAAGGAGAGAAAAAGACGCTATCAAAGAGATTCAAACACTAGCGTGACTAGAAAACCCTTAAGGGTGAGTTATAGTTTTAAATATTGTAAAGAAATACACACCAAAAACGAGAGCAAAACTGCTAGCCAGTCAAACCCACACATAAACAGCTGACTGAAATGTTGTGGTCCTTTCAGGGGTGTCTGAAATTGTATTACACAATTCTTCCAGGCATGTAAATGGAGAATACATTTTAATATTTAATTACAATTACATATAAGAAGGGCAATCCCCCATGCAATTTGAACCCTGACCTTAAAACTAGTTAAAAAGGGAGTTGACAATACAGAAACATTCTCCCCCATTGAAGGTGAAACTGAATTATTTCCTGTAATGCAAGAGGATGTGGATGTAAATATATAAGCCTGTCAGTTATTAGATTGACTCAATGGCTGCATCAGACCAATTCTGCAAGTTGTTTCACATTCAATATATGCAACCAATGCCAATACTCTTTAAAGGGTGGTACAACACAAAAACAATTAGCTTGAACAAACATACTGTAGTTTTCATACTTATGTTTGGGCTTGGGTTCATATACTTTGGTTTTAATCATACAGCATGGGGTGTGAGAATTTACATGAAAGATATATTATGATTCCCTTATCTGCTTAAAATGTATAAAATCTTTGAACAAATCTCTCACTGAGAGAAATGCATCACTGACGAGAAACTGAAATTGATATTAATACTTGAAAAACAAAACAGATGGCTGGTTATAGCATGCATAAAGAGGAATAAAAGGAAGACTCGTTGGGAGTTTAAATGTCGGGATTCAGCGGGGGACTTTCTGGAGACGTCTGTTTTTATCTAAAAAGTCCTGCTGAGCAGAGGTGGTAATATCAGAGCAGAGGGTTGTTTCACACTAATGCAATGGAGAGGAATCAGATGATACAATGAGTTAACCCCCTGGAGTTATTTTTTAGACTCCTCCCAAACATTTTCAGTGATAAAAACAATCACACTGCCCCTTTAGCATGGCAGTAATTATTTTTGTTTCGTGTAATATGACAGCAAAACTGGGAAGAGAGTTGCTCTCAACTTGTCAAAAGATAGAAAAAGTGAACCGATTGACAGCACCAGCACGCAGATAGCAGGAATAGCACAGATGTAATTAATGACCGTAACAACCTAGCCAACATACCAGCTGTGGAAAAGGTTTCAGCACCGGCCACTAGACATTGTATGGGAATAAAGAAAAGTTGAAAGCATGTGTCAAAGTAAGTCACCAGAAATGGAAAGGTGAGGGGGAGACAAAGACAAATGTGTGTCTGAGTGCCTGAGAGCAAGGCAGAGAGGGATCAAAGAATGACATGGAGGGGAACACAAACATGTATGCTCAGGCTGTGACAGAGTGTGACGTAGAGGAACTGAG
Source organism: Taurulus bubalis (assembly GCF_910589615.1). Classification (NCBI taxonomy): domain Eukaryota; kingdom Metazoa; phylum Chordata; class Actinopteri; order Perciformes; family Cottidae; genus Taurulus; species Taurulus bubalis. Next base: position 13,812,462 of record NC_136601.1, read on the forward strand.
AAAATACAGATGTTTTTTAGGAGAAAATGTGTGTCCTAGCTGAAGTAGTTGAATCAAGTTCAACCAGGTAGAGAGAGAGAGAGATAATGAGTGTGTGTGCATGCATGTCTGTGAACATATGCGTGTTTGTGTGATGTGTGGGATAAGCAACTATCCTTGGAGCAGACAGTTGTTGTCAGATTGGTGACAAGATTTGCTGGCAGATCAAATTTATGCTGGCAATACACTTCAATTTCAGGCCTCAATAAATAAAACAATACCACTAAGCTACGACAAAATAAGGTAGTGCAGTGAAGAGCCCTGTGCTCATGTGAAAAGAAAGCTTTTGTTTAGCCAGCAGTTATAGTAAGACACAGTGAAAGACAGAGAATGAACAGTACATTTCTGGAGTAGTTAAAGGAAAGTATGGATTATATATTTTCTAGGAGATAGTTAAAAAGAATGTTGTTTGTTATATATTCAAGGACTAGACTGTCAAATATCCATAACAAAACATATTTCCTCTGAATGGAGCAAGTAGTTAATTAAACAGTAAAACTCAACCAAGTGTCTTTGGCTGTGAAAGAAGTTTTGTGAGCTAACATGTAATCAAGCCAGAAACATGCTGGAGCTCGTCATTCACAATAGATATCCAAGCTCCTACTTTCTCCCTATTGTGTCGTTTAGTTCCTCCCCTCTTTGCATTTTGTTTCTAAGGAAGAGCTATCAAGCTAGCTCCAACCCTAACGGAGCTATCAAGCTAGCACCAACCCTAACAGGTGCAACAAAGCAAATAGGTGAGTGAGTGAGCTGTCAGACTGTACAAGGGTGCACAGTCCTGAGAAGGGGTGCAATCAGCTAAAATATTTAAAGCACCTGTGCAGGATTTCCTTAATTAAGACTTGCTTGAAGAGATTGTTAGTATTTTCGATTTTTTTTTAAGCCTTGCTAATGTTTCTTTAGGCGAGCAAGTTTCCTGCTGTCTCTCTACAGTGTGTCTAGAGCTATCAGGGCCAAACGTGTTTAGTCAGTCCAGTTTACCCAACATGTTCATGTGACTTGTTTTATTAGGAGGGTGAAGATGAAGTGAAAGGTGTGAAATGAACGTGATACACTCTTCAAGCCAAGAAACACAGACTCCCAGATGATGGTAAGTCCAACAACATTTTCTTGCTAACGACAGGAATGTAACTTCACAGCTGAATACAGCGGTTAATGGTGAAAACTTAGAAATGGTAATAAAAGGAAGAGTAACGTTAGGCTTTTAGTTGGACAATTGTAGGTGGGGATGATGAGAGGAAACTTAAATATACGTTTGTTTTTTTTAAAGAAATGCAAGCATACAACATGCTAGTGGCTGTAATGTGTCTGCATTTGATAAGTGGTTTTCAGTTTTATAACACTACATTTTGTGGACCAGTGAGTCCTGTTTTGTTTTTTAAATTCAGTTTAGGTATTGTGATGAAAGAATGAGGCCAATTTAGGTCAAGCATAAGGGTAAGCTCAAGCAATTATAATAATATTACTGAATGCTTTTTTTTAATGAATGCATTTTCTTGTTTGTCATGCAAAATGCATCATGTGTGCTGCTTTATACAAAACTCCTTTTTAGATAGACTGGATCAGTAGTTGAACAATTACATGTATTTTGATTAGGCTTCATGCCTCACAATGATTCAAAATGAGCTATAATTAATCAATATATACCTTTTATTTAAAATCAAAGATTACTTGAAACATTTAACCTGTTAAACCCTTGAAAGAGATTCATTGACCACCATTACCATCCTCACAAAAGCTTTCATCTTTCAATATTAGAAATACTCGGGATAAGCATGGGGAAATTATCAGCATCTGTAGATGAGACGCTGCATCCTCTGTAGAGCACAGATACCAGCCATGCTGTAACGCATATCAATAGAGCTGACGTTCATATCCATTCGTAGATCAGAACTGCTGCAACAGTGGGAGGAGATGGAGACAGATTGCATCTTTCCATCTCCCAGCGCCTTATCACAACAGCCACACTTATCTACTGCCAGTTGAATGATGTTATTAGAAGACCGAGTGAGTGGCAGGAAGAGAGACAAATGACTGAAAAATGTAGAGCAGGAAAACTACGAGAGCTGGATAAAAGTTGAAAGCTAAAGTCATGAATCAGGAATTAAGGACTGATAGAGGGAGAATATACAGTAAACCAGTATTAGTATAAGCAGGTGATCGGTATTGTTCTGTGTAGTTATTGTAAAATAAGTCAACCATGAAGACAAAAGTGATATCCCATCAACATTACTACTGTCATAGTAAATTACCCTTTGCTAAGCTCTGGGTCGGACTCTAACCCTGTTCACTGCAGTGGAATCACCCGTGGTACAAAGGTAAATGTTTGATGGGGATCCCAATAGCTCATCTGGTAGTAGGAGCCCCATCAACTGTTTTCTAACTACACAGATGGGCAGAAAATAGAGACATTTTGAGGGGCTTTGAGAATGTCTCTTGCATCCATGCCAAAAGTACCAGACATGAGCTGATGTGGGAAAGTGACGAGAAAATGTTTGTATATTTTACACTCCATGCTGGTTTGTCCTTGCTCCTCAAAGTTCTTTTTTATAAGAGCAATGCCACAAAATATTTTTTTTTGCAGAGTACACATAATTTTTCTATTAAAGCATTGTGAGTAGTTAGCTTTTTCTGCAAAAAATGTGATTGTATCAACATTGGAATAGTTTTCCATTTAAACAAATGGTAAACTATTCCTATGATTGGATTTGAAACCTGGAATGAATATTGCAGCACACAATGATTATGCTGCTGTCACGGCCCGGCTCAGGCGCCGCAACAAAGTACACGGAAGACGCAGCGTTCCGAGCAAAAAGGCTTTATTAGGTACGCACGAGGGCTGGCGAAACCCACAAGCGGCCGAGAATGACGACAACGTAGAGCCTGCTGTCGCTATTGAGAGAGGACCTTGGCCGGCCCAGAGGGGAGCTTTATTCCCCCAGGAGCACCGGGCCCAGGTGCGTCTCATCACGCCGTCCTGCAGGAAGCAGAGGGACAGGTAAGCAGACAGACAGGAAAGCCGTCACACCCTCCCCCATGAGAGCTGGGTCCTGACGGGAATCCCAGCCTAAAAAAACCAACTGAGCCTAAACAAAGCCCAGAGGGAACTAATAACTAAGCTCACACCACTAGGGAGCCCTGGACAACGCGTCCGCAACCACATTGTCCGTGCCCTTTAGACCACCACAGGCACCCCCGAAGCGATGTAAACATCAAAATGTTTTAGCGCCCAAACCAATGCCAGCGCCTCTTTCTCTATTGTGGAATAACTCCGCTGATACGAATTGAATTTCTTCGAAAAGTAACTCAGTGGCTTAACAGAACCCAGATTGTCAGCCTGCAGAAGGACAGCCCCCGCGCCCACGTGACTAGCATCCACCTGAAGGGAAAAGGGACGGTCAAACTGCGGGGCTGTCAAAACCGGGGCACTACATAACAATGCCTTCACTCTCTCAAAAGCCTGATGGCAGGCGGGGGACCAGACAAACGGGGTTTTCCCCTTCAGCAAATCAGTGAGTGGCGCTACCACCTCAGAGCAGTTCCTACAAAACCTCCGGTAGTACCCAACCAGACCCAGAAAACGCATCAGCTCCTTCTTTGTGGCGGGTGCCGGATAACATTCCACCGCGTGGACTTTCTCTTGCACTACAGAAACCGTTCCCTGGCCGACAACCCGCCCCAAGTACGTCACCGTCGCCCTTGCAAACTCACACTTGGCGAGGTTGATGGTCAGACGTGCCTCCGCCTCCGCCAGAAGGCCACGTATCCGAAAAGACCACCACATCATCTAGGTAGACCGTACACCCCTCCAAATCTCCCAGAACTTGCGTCATAAGCCTCTGAACCGTTGCTGGGGCATTACGCAAGCCGAATGGCATGACCCTATAGGAGTATAATCCACTCGGCGTTATAAACGCCGGAATCTCACGAGCTCGCTCTGACAACGGAAACTGCCAATACCCCTTTAGCAAGTCAAACTTGCTAACAAATTTGGCATGGCCTACCTGGTCAATACAATCCTCCATTGCAGACGTGATGCCCACATGCCTGACTATTTTGTACTCCGATATGGAGTACAAAAATAAAAGACAAAAACTGACTAAAAGTAAATTAACTGCTTTCCATATACTGCAAAATTCAATTGAAATGTTTAGTCAATGTTTAGTCTCAGTCTCTTTCCAGTTGCGGGATAGGACAGCCAAGGGACCCCTGACAGTGTGAGCAAACACCAGTTCATTCGGGCTAAACCCAGTGCTCTCCTGTGTCACCTCTCTTGCTGCCAGCATCAACCAAGGTAAACCCTCCTCCCAGTCTCTACCTAACTCCATGCAGTAAGCGCGTAGGAGGGATTTCAATGTTTGATGGAAGCGCTCCAATGCCCCCTGACTCTGCGCATGATAAGCAGAGGCCTGGTTGTGCTGGACATGGAGCTGCTTCAGCACCTGTGCAAACATACGGGACGAGAAGTTAGTCCCTTGATCTGACTGTACGACTTTCGGAATGCCAAACACTGAGATGAACTGGGAAAGTGCCTTTACCACTGACCTAGTAGTGATGGTACGCAAAGTTTACGCCGCCGGATAGCGGGTACTCTGGCACATAACTGTCAGAAGATAGACAGCACCCGATTTGGCACGAGGCAAAGGACCCACACAATTGATTATCAAGTGCTCAAACGGTTGGCTGACTGATGGAATAGGGCACAGCGGCACAGGTTTTAACGTTTGGTTCGTTTGCCAGTCAACTGGCAAATATGGCATGTTTTAATAAACCTGGAGACATCTTTTTTAATAAGAGGCCAGAAGAAGTGCCTCAGAACCCGGTCATATGTCTTCCTCAAACCAGTGCCCTGACTCATCATGAGCCACTTTCAACACCGACTCCCGGAGTGCAACCGGCAAACTATTTGAAACACCGGCTGCGCGACACAACTCTCCCCGTGCCGCATCCACTTCCTCACCAAGAGCGAATCCTTAATGAAGTAACCCCTCGTACCGGCTAGCACCTCCGCCTTATAGCGAACCTGACGAAACAGCCTCTCCAGAGAGGGGTCAGCCTGCTGCTCTGCCACTAGGTCACTGTGGGATATAGATACAGGAAAGTCAGACAGAGGCAGCAAGAATTTACCATCCATTATCCATCCATTATCAGCCGCTTATCCGGGGTCGGGTCGCGGTGGCAGCAGGTTCAGCAGGCCGACCCAGGCTTCCCTCTCACCTGCAACACTTTCCAGCTCATTCTGGGGGATCCCGAGGCATTCCAAGGCCAGCCGGGAGATATAATCCCTCCAGCGTGTCCTCGGTCTTCCCCGGGGTCTCCTACCAGTTGGACGTGCCTGGAAAACCTCTAATGGGAGGCGTCCAGGAGGCATCCTGACTAGATGCCCGAACCACCTCAGCTGACTCCTTTCGACACGAAGGAGCAGCGGCTCGACTCCAAGCTCCCTCCTGATGTCCGAGCTCCTTACGCTATCTCTAAGGTTGAGCCCGGCCACCCTCTGGAGGAAGCTCATTTCGGCCGCTTGTATCCGAGATCTCGTTCTTTCGGTCACGACCCAGAGTTCGTGACCATAGGTGAGGTTTGGAACGTAGACCGACCAGTAAATGGAGAACTTCGCCTTCCAGCTCAGCTCCCTCTTCACCAAGACGGACCGGTACAGCGCCTGTTTTACTGCTGCAGCCGCACCGATCCGCCTGTCGATCTCCCGCTCCACCTTACCCTCACTCGTGAACAAGACCCCGAGATACTTGAACTCCTTCGCTTGGGGTAGGCAGTTTGTCCCCACCTGGAGGGAGCAATCCACCGGTTTCCGGCAGAGCACCATGGTCTCAGATTTGGAGGTGCTAACTCTCATCCCTGCCGCTTCACACTCGGCTGCAAAACGCCCCAGTGAATGCTGGAGGTCACGGTCCGAGGAGGCAAACAGGACCACATCATCCGCGAACAGCAGAGAGGCGATCCCGAGACTCCCGAACCGGATCCTCTCCGTCCCCTGGCTGCGCCTAGATATCCTGTCCATGCAACCTTTTCCCCATCTGTCTGAGACCCCGGTCTCGCAGCCGCCATCGCCCGAGTCACTGCACAGGCCGCAAACCTCTCAGGACAATCCTGGCCCTTTACGCCTGGTTCTGACTTCAGTGGCACAGGGGCCAACACTGGAGGAGGCACATCTGCCCAGACTCGTGCACCCCCCAAATCGTTACCCAGGATGACAGCAACTCCCTGGATTGGAAAAGCCGGGCGCACAGCTAGCGCAGCCTCACCCTGGAATAAATCACATTGGAGTTTTACTCTGTGCAATGGAACCAACAGCACATTCAGATCCATCCCCCGAACACCGGCGCAAAATCTCCGGTTTCCGATGCGACGGAAAAGGGAAGAACTCCAGCGAGAATAAACGAGTCAAACGCCCCTGTGTCCCTCAAAATCGTCACTGGCACCGCCACCTCACTTTCCACCATGGACACCACACCTTCACGGATAAACGGCAGGTAGGGCACCAAACCCACCATACCCGAGTCCTCTACCCGCACGTGAGGACCGGCAGGAGCGACAATCTGACAAACGGGTGCGGCTAACCCAACGCCCTTGGGATGGAACTGGGAAGCAGCCTTTTTTGGCTGGACCCTCAACAACGGACAGTCCACTTTCCAGTGGCCTTGTTCATGACAATAAGTACAGGTGTTCCTCGCCTGGCGGAGGTTACCGCTACCCCTAGCCCTGGGTTCACCAAACCCGTCTCGGTGCCTAAGCACATAATCGTCAGCAAGCGCTGAGGCCGCAGCAGCATCTGTTACTTTGTGTTCACTGATGTACACAGCCACACGTGAGGGAACAGACCTTTTAAACTGCTCAAGGACCATAAGGTCACATCACTGCTTAAAATCCTCCACCTCTGACGCAGCGCACCAACGAGTGAACTGGACAGTCAGATTCCGTGCAAACTCCAGATGACTCTGACCTTCTTCCTTTTCCATGTTCCTGAACCGCTGCCGGTTGGCCTCAGGAACCAATTCATATGCCTTTAACACCGCCCCTTTCACCAAAGAATATCGCTGACTGGCCGCATCAGTCAGTGAGGAGTATGCCTCCTGTGCCCTCCCAGTCAGCACGCACTGTAGCATCAGCGTGCGCGCTGAATCCGGCCACTTACGTGAATCAGCCACACGCTCAAACAAAGAAAAAAACAACTCCGGATTTTTTTCAGAAAACGTTGGCACGAGCCTAAGTTGCCTAAGATGTCAAAGTCATCCCCAGGCTGTTCTGAGGGAGACAACTTCCCCCTTAGCCCAGCAGCAGCCAGCTTTCCCTTTTTAATCAAGTCTAGCCTAGCCTGCTCCACCTCCAACTTTGCGTTTTCCGTTTGTTGGTGCATCTTCGCCACAGCCACCTCCTTCTCCAACTGTGCCTGCACCTTAAACCTATCATAGTCCAGCTGCAACAACAATAATTCCTTTTGTTGGGAAAAGGTTAAGCTAGATGTGGCGAGGGGCGGAGCACTTCCGTCCTCCCGGAGCACAGCTGGTGCACCATCCGTTAACACTTTTTTTTACCCCAACCTCAAAACGGCCTTAACTCTGTCTTTCAACCGTTTATCACCCAAGTCAATGTCATAATATTCTGCTATTTTCAGCAGTTGCTCCTTCGTGCAGAGATCCAAATTCTTCTCAGAAGGAGAAGCCACGAAGTGGTCAACGCTCTCCATAGCCAAGTGAAAACCATCAACGGGAGAAAAATAAATAAATAAATGAAGGCTACCGGTGTGTAGTCCACAGCCAATGACGTATCAGCAGCGCGCCCCTCTAGCTGACTACCTCCCCACCCACTAACTAAAACAATAAACTCAACCCTAGTCTTCATGTGGTTAATGGCGGCGGGTATTTATGCACTGGAGCCCAGTGGCGAGGGAAAGCAACCAGAAACTGGCGAGTGGCGACTGCCCTGCACCATGGAAGTGCTCCCGAGACGAGACGCTCTAGCCGCGTTCACCACAGCACTACCAAAACAAAAAACAAAAAATGACGAAACTCAAAGGAGTAACGCTGCTGTACCTGACAGGGGAGCGCCGCTTCAAACTAAATCAAAATCAAATCACACGGAACAAAAGATCCCGGACGAGCCCCCACATGTCACGGCCCGGCTCAGGCGCCGCAACAAAGTACACGGAAGACGCAGCGTTCCGAGCAAAAAGGCTTTATTAGGTACGCACAAGGGCTGGCAAAACCCACAAGCGGCCGAGAATGACGACAACGTAGAGCCTGCTGTCGCTATCGAGAGAGGACCTTGGCCGGCCCAGAGGCGGAGCTTTATTCCCCCAGGAGCACCGGGCCCAGGTGCGTCTCATCACGCCGTCCTGCAGGAAGCAGAGGGACAGACAGACAAACAGACAGACAGACAGACAGGGGAGCCGTCACAGCTGCTGACTGTTAATGCTGTTTATCGTTTGACAAATGTACAAAGCAACACAATTATGTGAGTTCCATGTTTAAAATGTATCTGCAGCAGCTGTATTGCACAAATGATTTCTGTATTTTAAATGATTTTGTCTGGTATCGACCAAAAGCTTAAATAAGTTAAGCTTAGTGAGTGTATGTTTGTGTGAAACAGAGTGACACAATATCCCTGCTGTTAATGCAAATTAAACGAATCCTCTGTTTCCGTAGTGAAGAAATAATAAAGTAAAACAACAGTGGAACTCTACAGCAGTTGCCAAGTCAAATTGCAAGTGTATATTATTATATATATATATATATATATATTGTATATTGAATACATACAGAGAAACGTGTGCACCAGGGGACTGTTTGCCTCGAATTGCTTTATTCCTGCTGATGCAGAAGGCTTGTCAGTCATAAGTCAACGGTACACAACAAAGAAGTACGCTCATGTTTCTTGCTGACAGGCTGTTAACAGAATGGGAGCGTTGTGACAAAGGAGGTCTCATCAATCCAACGAAGACAAAAGCCTCTTTACAATATCTCATTTATGCACATAAAACACGACCACACAAAGGACACAATTAAGTATCCTGAGGGGATTGTTTGTCTTTCTATTCCTGTGAAGGTCAGGAGGATGATAAACTCGCTGAGAAGTGAAGACTGGTGTTCACAATACACTCAATTGCTTTGGTAGTTCCTTGAAGCTTCAGACTAGAATGAGTTGTAGGACAACATCCCAAGAACAGTAAGATCTGAACACCTACACACATTTGTCTCTCTGTATTCTCTCTAGGAAATTCTGGAAGTAAACAAGTTTCCATTACTGTGGTGGTGTCTCCCTACAATAAGGCCTGTTTGGGTGCAAGCTGTCCTAAAAGGTTAAGATTGTCTGCTGTTTTACTTGCTAACGTTACTTTTGACCAGTTACTTGGGAAGAACCTGAGCAATTCTCAGCTGCCTAACGTTAGCCTAACATGGTGAAACGAGTAATGTCAGCTAAGTTAAAACTGCTAAGTTAGCGTAGCAAATATTAGTGGGAAATATTACATTAGTTGCTCTCACTAGGGCATTCTACTGACCACAACATCATTCATCTACATCTTATACAGAACACGTACAAAGTTTCTGCTAACCATATTAACTGGTCACTCTCAACTGTGTCGTAGTGAAAGGATCAAGAAAGGATTTTTGAGGACAAAAGCTAAACAAAGAAAGAGGTGTAGAAGGCAAGTGACATTGCATTTCTGAATTCCACATATATTCACAACTTGCACACTGAGTCATAATGCTTAATGTGTGGATAGTAAACTAATGAGCAGTCAACCTAGTATTAATGGCACACTATGGAACCCTAACTACAGAGCTCAGCTGGCATTGTGTTGTTTGTGTTTCCTAATCAGTTGATAGCTTACCGATAACTTTTTTGCAAATTTCTTTCTCGGGATAATGAGCCATTGCAGTAGCTCACTAGGGGGAAGGGCACCTTTTTAGTTAATGGTGAACATTTATTTGTTGTGCAGATCAGTTACATCAGTACTGTAAACACTCTGAAAATGATCAAATATTTAGTTACACACAAAGACATACATTAAATTTGCAGGTAAATAAGCACACATGCAAACATATTAATATATTTTTAATTTACAAGAGTGAGCACTTGCAAATACTTAGTTATTAAACATAAAGTTTAATGACTGGGAGCACTTGCCTGTACAAACGCAGGCTGATACATTCATCCTTAGAGCGGTGACTAGGAAAAGAGACCTGGAGGTATCATTCTCTCTGATGTATTTCACTCGCTTTCAAATCAAGAGATACTTATATCCCTTTCATTTTATTTTCTGCTCTATATCCATTGCTTGTCTCTCATATCTAAGTAATAGTTAAATAACATTAAACCCAGCTGCCTTGAGACCAGACAGCTCTGAGTTTTACTATATTTCCTATATCTTGCATTGTGCTTTATGCTGGTTTTGATGTATTGCAGACAGTTAAAGCTGAAGTCTGTATGTTTCTAATTGTGACCCCTAAGGCAAATGTTACTGGCAGGATGGTCATCAGATGGATTATGAGAAGTCTGTAATGCATTGGTACCATTTGGGACTGTTACTGTGGGATAACTAACATAAGCAGCCTTTCTGCAGCATGAGCTGACTAAGCACAGAATATCTGTGAGTGTAGTTTCAACCATGGTTTGGTTATTCTCGTTTCTCTAAATGGAGGCTGGGTGTCTCAGAGGAAATACATGTTTGGCTCACAGGGTACCCATAGAGATTTTGGCAGCAGATTTTAATTTGATGCAGACATGTGTTTTAATGGTCTGGCAAGCATGTTTATCCCCCTCATGCACACACACTCGCACACACACACGGATGCATAAACACATAGAAACACAAAGTAACTATGGCCACCAGTTTTATTGCAAATGGTGATTTCTCCTCTAATTAATCTCTCTCTCTTTCTTTCAGGCTGCCTTGCCTTCTATAAACATGTTTTCAATATGAGCAAACTGTTGCTGTGTTTGTACAACCCTTCCCAATTTCCCATTCATATTTGATCGCTCTTGCTCATGCTTAAATGATAAAAGGTAATTGTGGCTGCCAGCTATATTTGGCTCTGGCTCAGCAGCACTACTGGAGCTGCCTGCATCAAACACTCCTCTACCAATCATAAATGTGATATAAACACAAAATCTACCATCGATGCTGTAGCAGCTTTGCTCTGATCACTTTTGGGGTTTGCACCATCATATTATTTTTTATGAAACTTAAATGTACAGGGTATAATGCTTGAACATGCATTTCATACAAGTTCAACTGATGGTGACCTGAACTGTATGCCCCTGAATGCTGCTTACTGATTTTAAAAAGAGCAGCATGCCATGAAGATGTTACCATAGCCAGATATTTGCCAGCATTTATGTACCCTGGGTACAAATGGGTGGTCGGACAGGGTAGAGTACAGCATTTAATGTATGCACTGTTACGTCCTACTATAGACGTTAGCCATTAGTCTCTTAATGCCTTTTGTGTATATTGTGTATGCATGTATAGTATGATTGATGAACTTTGTTTGATTTGAAAATATTTTTTTTCCAAATACACACTCTGAAAAGCTGAATATAATTAATTCAATTCACTCAAATATTTTACACAATGTCAACCAGTTGCAAGTATGGCTCAGCTCAGTCAGTTTAGTAAAGAGGTACAAATATGTTCAAATAATGATGCATGTTTTTCTCACACTATTTCACTTCGTTGGACTAAATTGAAAAAATAAATGTTGGGGAGATTAAGCGTAATCCCCATTTGATTTGATTTTCTCATCAGAAGTTTAGAAACTGTATCTCTAGGAAACTCAAGAAAATAATCAGTCAATACTGCAACTATATGTATGATCCAAGTCTTACTCAAAGCCTCATTGCTTTTCAAAATCAATATTTCTTGGAACTTCGTGATTGTATCATACACTGGCTGATGCTTTACTTTGTGCTTGTCAGAAATTGAATAAATATGCATTAGTATGTTTATATTTAGTGTATAATCACCTGGAATTAAGACTCATTGTGTTTGCGTTACTTTAAAAAAAGCCCTTAAGAGGGTCCATCCACAATGTTTCTACAGGAGCCCAGAACAGACAAACCAACCACTGGCTCTAGAGAGCCTTTCCTGTTTTTACGTTACCCGAAGTCCAACCTATTTCTTCGACTTTGCTTGTGAAACCATGGAAATGTGAACATTAGAGACTTTTTTATCCCATAGTTTTGTAGGGGTACAATGTATTTGCCATTAAATACGCAATTCGTGGCAGCAGGGGAACAAGAGTGGTCGTTTAATTCCAGAATTGTCAGAAATAGAAACATGGGGTAGTTTTCAATGAGAAGGTGAAAGGGATGTATAACTCTGTTATTGCACTGGTGTAGAGTTGCCATTTATCACAGTTGAAGGCTCTGATTGCGTTCTTAGATTCTTCGCTTCTCATGTGTTTCCTGTCTCACTTGTTTAGATGGTTTTCCAACAACTAACCATTTCCAGCAATGATGCACTTGTCTCTTGTCCATTCTCATCTTGTATGTTCTTGAATGTGAACACAGACTATAAACTGACACGTCTCTTTCTAAAGGTTTTTACTTTCCAACGGGACCATTGTACTTTTTCACTTGTTAATTTAAATCAGCTAATGTTTGTAAGAGGAGAGATGGAAGAAACGTGCCGGATATGTGTGATTGGTGAGAGACAGAGGAGTGAATTTGAGTTGAAAGAGAAAAGGACACTGTGTGAGCTGCTGTGAATCACAAGTCTGTGATGAGTGCTTATAAGAAATAATTCCAGACCAGACACTGCAAGCGCCCGTCTTATCCTCTGCCACATTTGTCATTCCTCTCTCGTTCTCCTCTCATCTCTCTTCCTCCCAATATTATGAAGTCCCTCCATGTCTGTCTTACGCTCTCTTTGAAGGCCAGAACCAGATAACGGGAAAAGTAGCGGCAAGCAAGAAATGAGGATTTCCTAATACCCCTGAATGTGCTATTATATTTATTAGGCCTGGAGACCAAGCTTGACAAATTTAATTATCTGTGAGGAAAGACCCTTTTCATAAATCAGTATAACTACCTTTTTTCTCTGTATGCAAAGTGGAGCAGCACTCCACATTCTCTTTTGAAGTAGTTTAAAATCGTCTCTGTGCCTCTCAATGTAATATCCACATTGTTGTATAAGGGAATAAGTATTAATTCAGAACGGGTACTGTACGCTATTGTCTCTCATTGTATGTGCAAGAACGGAGGTCTGGGGTGGTGTTTAGTGGTGACTTTGTTATCTAAACATATCAACTTTAAAATGACATCAATATTAAGCAGACACTTGTATGTTTTTGGGCTTGGTTTGATTATGATTCCCACATAAGAGTATATATGAGTCTTACATAAGGTGTGTGTGTGTGTGTGTGTGTGTGTACTGTACTGTACTCTTCCAGGTCTCTAAAGAAATTTACTTGACCTGATTTTTTGTGTTGTCATCAAATAGGAAAATATCAATTAGCTTAATATCCCAATTGGTATACATTTGCTTTGCTTCTATTGGATCTTAGAAAGTTTCACAATACTGTATGGCCCACTGGTCCCAACAGACTGGATCTCAGACTGGATCTTCTTGAAAAGAGAAAAGGAAGAGAAGAAATATCCAAAAGGATGCATCTGGATAGATGGCCAATTTATACATCACTTACCGGTTTGCATGGGAGCAGTGAGGGATTAATGCCCTGTGTTCAGCTTGACAAAACCAATTGTAATTTAGAAACAACTCTTACAGATGGAGTTTGCTCAGTTTTGACATTTGTCTTTTTGTAATGGACAGTCTATACACACGTTATCACAAGAGCATACTTCCACAATGTGGCTACATGATGACCCTGCAGATAAAGGGAAAAGCTAGAGAGTGGACTGAAAATGTAGGCTAAGCAGATTTGTTTTCAGCTTTTTACAATAAGCTGTATTTTTTGCAAAAGGTTGCTTGTTTGCCTCGTTACGAGAATACAAATCACAAGAAAACATGATAACTTTTTAATTGTAATCGAGTAACACATAATACTTTTCGCAATATACGTAAAGTAAATCAGCCACTGAGCAAACACTTTTAAAACGTACAATCCCTGCACAGCATTTTAAACACAAGATGACGCCTGTCGGTGACCTGCTTTATTGCAGGAGAGGTCAGGTCGGGTTGTTCAAGTGTTCAAGTAAATAGGCACAAGAGACAATTCATTATTATTTATGTACACTGCGATTCTTCTTCACCCGGTGCTCTCATTTACATCCTGGGTCCAATTGAGAACAGAACCAATAAGTGAAGTGTACTTTTCACACTTCCTTCTTACCCTGGGTTAACATCATAAAGTTAATGGACATCTTTTTGTCCTTCTGCCAGAGCTCTTTATAAATCCCAGGGCTTTTTATGTAATGTTAAAATACAGTTAATACATTTTTGTGTTGTGCAGAGTGAGATAAAATATGCAGAGGATTACCTATTGTATTCACTCTTTGTCTCATCCCTCTGTTGGGCAAGGCTGAAACACTGCAATATAATGTGTGAACTTAGATAAAGATAAACGAGGGAAGTGGTAAAAGAGTTTAATTTCCAGCTCGGCAGGAGGAACCCAAGTTAATTAAACTTTACATCTTGTTTAACACAGTTTAAATAATTCATTAAGCCTATTAGAGAAAGAGAAAGAAGAGAGGGGGGCGGGGGGGAAATAGTCCTGTCATTTCATCACCCTGGGAGTCATTCTTTTTTTTTATGCCTACAATCAAGAACCTAAGCCTGAAACGTAACTAAGAACAAATGAGTGATCCTCTGAACTCACAGCCAATTCAATATATTGCTTTAGGGTGGTGGAGGTAAATTTTTCTGGCTCTTTGGAGGTGAACCGATATCGGGGAACCTACTAGTATAGCTTGAGGCTTTGTACAGTATTTCATATGCAAACATAGCTTTTACTGGATACTAAATGAGGTGTTACACTGACATTATATACTCCAATATGTAAATTAAAAGTAATTTGTCTCAATTATTTATAGGTGCATCATATTAATAACTTTTTTTACTTTTAACGTTGATATCACATTTTTCCTTTTATTAACCTCAGTCGATTATTTACAAAGACAAACTTTGACTAACTATAAATGTTTGAATTTGTATGTAATGTTGTCTGATTTGTTTATGGGTGCAGAAACGGTGTGTTCCTGATAAATATTGTAGTTCAGCTGATTTAAGTGATCTCTCAGAGTAGAGACAGCCTGCATGCCTAAATGTTTTGTTCACACTCTGTTCATCTGAGAACTAAGCTTTTCTCTCCTAAAATGTCAGAAGTTTGACACCCTACAGCTCCAACCTTGAGTCATTATTACTTGGCTACTGCCATCTCTGTCAATCAATACAACCTTTAAAAATATAACATTTTGCGCGTGTGTGTGGTTGTCAGGGAATGTATGTATATTTAGATGCCACGTTCATGTCACTCTCCTTCGTAACTCCTCTCACCTCTTGTCTCCCTCTGACAGGGTGCTGTGCTGTCTAATGAGAGGTCAAACATGTAATTTGATTGTCAAAATGTGCGATTTGTCACCATTATGTAACATATTCATGTCAGTTTAATAATGCTTAGATAATAGATTTGCTTTGGTGCAATTGGTTTGCCTGGCTTAAAATAATTGCAAGCTTTACATTTGTGTGTGTGTGTGTGTGTGTGTGTGTGTGTGTGTGTGTGTGTGTGTGTGTGTGTGTGTGTGTGTGTGTGTGTGTGTTTTAACTCCAGGTTGAATGGCAGCCTTATCGCCTGAAAATGTGCTGACTCCCTGGTGATGTTGAGTAACACTGTGACAATGATTAGTTTTAGCAATAATTGTTTAAAGCCTGCAACCTCACAGACAAATATACAGCTATACACACCAAACACCTTTTTTCCTTCCTCGGTTTGATTTGCAAATGAGGTGAAGTGTCAATGAAAGATAAGAGAGACAGTATGATGCATAACAAGTGTGTCTCACACACTTACACACTTGTGTGTTGTGTGTGTGTGAGACACACACTGCACCATGATAGATAAGCCAAGCAATTCTCTAGCAGCTCCTCATATCTCCTCTTATGCTTCATTGTGGGGACAGAATCATCTTTCAGGAACACCCCTCCTGCTCACTCTCCTTCTCCATTTTCATTTTCGATCTTTAAGTACACTGGAGCGGTGTCTAGACCTTGATCCTGCTCTTCGATTCTAAATCAGCCTTTCTTCTATACATGTCTGAAACCAAATAGCTAACAACGTGTGAGGGGATCTCATCATCAGGAACTTTGGGGAGATGTGAGTGAGGTACGAGGGGGTGGAGGCGGGGTAACAGAGAGACAACAGAAATGAGAAGATGAGTTTTTCTGACACAATCATTTTCTTTCATGAGTTTGTGCAGATCACTCCTCCCTGTTGTTGCCACAGAGGAGGATCTATTATTATATTATTATTGATATTGACTAGAGGTAGCACATGAACTAAGATAAGCAAATTGGATGTGATTTTGTTTGGGTAAACCCATCCCTGCTTCTATTACCTGAATACTTACTTGAATAAAATATTGCCGTGTTTCAGGAGATTAATGACTACCTAAGTGATCAATAATGTTTTCATTCTTATGCCTGTATCTTTTCTCAACACTGTTTACTCTACCCTATTTTCCTAATGTATCTGTTTTGTATGCCTCTGTGCTGGCGGCTAGCTGTGGCTGGAGGCATTATGTTTTTGGGTTGTCCTTCCATATATTCACAAGAAACGTGTACGTTTCTCTTAAACACAATATCTCAGGGAAGCTTTGAGCGAATTTCTTCAAATTCGGCACAAATGTCCAGTTGGACTCAATACCGAACTGATAAGATTTTGGTGGTCAAAGATCACTGTGACCTCAAAAACATGTTTAATTTAGCATAAATGTCAAAAAGGATGTAATGACGATGTGATTGCAACCGACTGACTTGCAGGCATACAACCGCAAGGTGATTATAGTTGTCTTTCTTTCCGTGCTCCTGCTCTCACTTCCCAACTCTGACTCAGCTGAGACTCCTGCAGATCACAGTATGTGTTGCCTGCTGCAAGAAGTAAGTCTCACATTTAAAGGTTGTTGTTTTCTCCCTTCTCCCTCCCAGCCTGCCTCCTCTCTTGTGTCAGAGCACGTCTAAACCTTCACATATCATCCATATTTTACGCAACAACCTGCCTTTGTCCACCACTGTCTTTCTCACTCTCCAAACTCTCGCCTTTCTTTCTGGGGGCACATTGAGGAAGACGAGGAGAAAGGACAGCGAATGTGATGGGGAGAGGAAGCTTAAGGGGAAGCACAATGGAAGCTGGAGAAAGAGGGAGCATGATTGAGAAAAGGGGCAGAACCAAGAGAGTTGAAAGGCATGGTAACAAAATGTGTTTGTGTGCATTTGTCTTCACGTTGTGTGCACATGTGAGTGGGAAGTCCTGCACTATACTATGGATGAACACTTGAGCCCAATTATGTGCACAAGCCACCATTTCCTGTTTGCCTGTGGTGGGACACACACACACCCACACACACGCGCACACACACACACACACACACACACACACACACACACACACACACACACACACACACACACACACACACACACACACACATATTTTTCTTTCTGAGAGTCAAAAGAGTAGCTGGGAATAACCAGCATTTTTTCACAATTAACAAATGTTTCTTCAACTTTATTAATCTTTATTCTGAACTGATCCCAATATTTTCTCTTCTAATATATTTCAACTGTAGAATACCATGAGAGTCACTAGAATGCATTTGGTGTTGGATAACGTGAGGAAATACTGTGGCACTAAAAACTGAGCCTGTGACTGAATAAATGCAACTGATGATGAGTTTAGTAATGACTGTAACAAAGAAACTTTACTTCATGCGGATCAGCCAATACCTAATGCGTTCAATACGATGTTCCTTTAATGATAAACCATTGTAATTAAAACAAAATGCATGCTGCAATGCTTCTTTTTTTAAGTTCCAGAAACTTTGGTGATCCAGGGTTTTCATCTGACAATTTGTTATTTGACATCAGTGCCTATATTTTGTTTGATTGGTAGACCTACAGTGCAGACACACACACACACACACACACACACAGAACACACTTCGTCCTGTTTAACGAGCAAGAACCTCGACCGAGCAGAACGTTGGCAGGATAAGCAATGCTTGCTGTGAGACGCGCTGTGTCATAAAATAAGACAAGTGCGCACAGAACAAGCTGGCATTCACCTCTTCAGGTATAGAGACCGACATTTCCCTGTTTCTACTTGTTTTCTGTCACTCACATCGTAGATGCCTTTCAAATCCATTGCAGTAGTACATCGCAGCCACCTTCAGCCCTACAAACTAAACTGTATCTACAGTCAGAGGAATACAGCTGTTTCTGAAGACTTCATGAACCTGGCATACTCCCTCTTATCATCTGACTGACATACATTCTTCCTAAAATCCTTCCATCCAGATTTGTTTCAACAGCATTCTCTATATCATACATCTGTCTCACTGCACAGTATCTATATGTTCACATTAGCTACTTGGTATACAATGATCAAAGCTGTTAAAATGACCCCTTAGGATAATCTTGTACTCCATAATCTCCCCATTTGGGCATGTAAGAATGTATGTGACTGTAATGAATACATTTGTCCAACATCAATTTATAGGGTTAATTAAAGGAGCACATAGTTATTTAATAAAAGATTAGAACATATACTAACACCAACACTGGCTGCAATACATTACTACTTAACATACTGTAGCTGCAGTACTGTACTGCCCTGTAAATAAGGAGCATTGCGTTGAGGCAGAGCAATGAAGTCCTGCTTGCATCAGCTGATTTTCATCAGCTGCCTCATTCATGCTTCACCATCAGTGATTCTTACATACATCAGCATTTATGCATCAGATGAATGAGAGCACATTCAAAGAGCAGCAGCCTTTTCTGTCAAATCCAACTTCAGAAAACATATTTAATTTGAGTTATTTATTTTTTCTTTCTGCTGTGACATCAGGATTTCCCCCAGGGATAAATACAGTATCATCCATCCTACAAATAGTTGCTTCCAAAAGCAAATGGAATCATACATTCTAGCATCAAACAAACATTGAACCTGGACATACAGTTTAATTTGTAATGTGCAGATTATTAGTTATATTAGGCAGAAAAGTCTGTGATCTTTAGCAAAGCTAAAGTATACCAAAGGATTCTGCAGGGAGCTCTCAATCCCCCATTGTATTGGCCTAGTAACCATTTATATCCATGAAATGCAAGATTCAGAGAGCTTCATGCTATCATGGCATTAGCCAGACAAGTGCAGAAGTGTTTGAACAAAATACCAGAAGAAGAGTTGGACGACGGAGAGAGCTGCAGCTATCACACTGCTGTTTGCAGAAAGATTGGAGGATTTAAGCGACAGACACAAGACCAGCTGATGTACATACTGTAGATTTGAATGCTTTAGGATTTTCATGACAAGCTATAGCAGATGCTGATGTGACACATTAGTGATAACAGCAAGCTGAAGAACTACCAGCCGATGCGCTGATGCGTGCAGAACGTCAGAATTGTGTTTGTTATGTTGTAAGAGGTGTTCAGGGTGATAAGTGCTTCAGTGGCAGTTGTGAGTGAAATCAATGTGGTTAGTGGTTCTCTTATTCCCATGATGGGATGTCTTGTTTATTCTGGATCATGTTAGCAATGCATGAAGAGTTAAAGCTAAACCTGTAGCACACAGAAACGTGTTTGTAATATAATATGCAGTGATTGCATGTTCCATTTCATAATCAAGCACAGCCCTTCACTCAATTTCCTTTGAATGCCTCAGGCTACATGGTGTGATCCTTAGCTTTGACACTGTCAGACAATATTTCCACTCCTGGGAAAAGCAACTCATTTGAATCTCAGCAGTCACTGAAAGTTAGTTTCTCACTCTGCCAGGTGTGCAGTGGAGCATAAAGCTGATGCTGCCTCTAGATATGTGTATGTGAAACTGTTTGAAGCTTGACAATAATGGAGTCCTCTCTCTGGAATTTTGACTGAGCACTCGACTCTTATCGCAGTCTTGTCTTGGCTCTATACAGTAATGCATCAAATGCGTAATCTGGTTGAATTTGCCTCTATATGCATTTTAGATTTAAACCTCTTTTAAGAATGAAAACATTTAGGTCGATTTGATTGTGTGTCTGTGTATGACTTTTCGGTCGATGTCTTGAGCGATAATTGGTGATAAAATGGATCTGCTTTATATGTTTCAACAAATTAGGTTTCCAAATCAACACAGAGGAAATCAAGGTGGTTTCAAGATCAAGGTTTTTCATTTTAAAAGGAACCTATCTCATTTTGTTGACAAATGGCTTCTCATAAGATCTAATTTTGCTAGCGAGGGAGCTAGAAACTATTAGAAATGATGCTTGAAGCAGTTTCCTGAATGTATGTGCAGTCTGTTGAAGCCTTTCAGGGGGCGCCTAGAATATGTAAGTAAATATCAGAGAGCAGTTAGAGACAAAATTGATTGTTTCCTCTTGGGAAACACCAGCAACAATTTGCTTGTGTGTTTATTTTTATTTTTTTACTTCAGGGCAAGTTAAGTATGAGCTATCATTTATTTATTGTGGGAAAAATAAAACAAAAACATTTCCGCTAGAAATGTCGTTAAGATTCATAACATGTATCTGAACATTTTTCAGACATCATCACTGCTCCCAGCGTCTTCTTAAACACTATATAATAACAACAATACTTTAAAGCCCATTTTGAATAGATACCCACAAATATTTTAACCTCAAATCACCATGCTTACTAAGCTTAAAGCTTAAAATAACCAATTCACTTTTTATTCATTGAGAGGCAGGGAGCAGGACACAGTGCAGACACTTGCAGAGGCAAAGTGACTCACAGGTACAAGTCATAAAAAAGTGGAAATAATTTGAATTTTGAACGCAGCGCTCCGTTGCTATATTTAATGGTGCTCCACACTAATAGTAGCACTTGGGTACCTCAGCAATTGTCATAATCAATCAAGTGTTGTCACTTGAGTAATATCCTCAGACCTAGCAAAGATCCTCAGGAACCACAAGGTATTACATATACAACTGTTTTCACAGGCTGAGTGGTACTAACCATGACTAGTAAACTGGTATTTATGTGTCAAATCAATCAATTTAAAAGATAATACTGGCATTATTTTATTGTTTTATTATCTATAAACTAACATGTTTTTCTTTTATAACACCAATATCTGTCATGGGAAAGCACTCACTCCACCATCCTTGTGTCACTTTCACTCTTTTCTTTAGTGTGAAAAGGGAAATCCATGTCAGCCCTTTCATTCTCTCAGGAACGTTTTCAATTTGCAGCATGGATTTATCATGCCTGTCAAGGCTGGGTGAGACGGAGATGAAGGGTGTTGGCAAAGGAGCTAGAAGTGTAACAAGACGGTTGCATGCCGTGTGTGGGTTCAGCACAAGAGGCAGATGTATCTTGGAGTCATTATATATTGTGGGGAGACCCAGAAGCTTAGTGTGATCTGTTAAAGATGCTCCACCTCAAACATATCTTGTTAGGATCAACAACTTACAGTATGTCACTATGGTTTGGAAGGTGGCTATGAAACGTTTATATTTGGTTGTAAAAGCGTCAGCTAAATGAAATGTAATGTTGTTTTACTACAATGCAACACAGTATGCTGAGACCTCAAAACTGTGATGGGTGCATAATGGAAGTACGTGTGTACTGAATAAGAGGCTGTGTTTTGATTCTATTGGGATGAAGGTGGAGCTGTTGTAAACATTTGTTTTCATTTTCAGTATAGTGTGTATTTGTGGCATCTGAAGCATGATTAAGACCTATGCATTTAAACGTAGACGTATGCATTTAGAACAATGAAGCACTGTAATGGATTGAAAAGTGTTGACAACAAAATCACATGTTAAAGTAGAGAAATATACTAGTGTTTGTTAAATATTGAGTAAGTCTGTGCTGACAAAGAATACAAACTGTTTCTGTGTCAAAGTTGAATGCTTTATACTTTGATCTATCTCCTCTGCCCTACGCTCCCTTATATTTACCTGCATTATGAGATGGTAACGCTGCACTATTGGAATTACATTTTGCCACTGAATGTACACAACTGCTGCAAATAAATGATTATGGTGATAATTTGGAGAAAGGGTTGCTTCACATAATACTATTGATATTCCATGCCATCAATGAAATAATCTTAGATTTAAGTGTAGGAATAGCAGACAAAACTATGTCTCATCTGATTCATTAAATCAAATCAACATACCATTAGCTCATGATTCAGCACGGAAGGTATGCTAGTTATAGTGTTTGCTTCAATAGTAGACACCACTTAGAGTTCCGCATAATGAAATGTTTGAATAGCACTTAATGGAGATTGTGCTAATTGACATACCAATGTGGAAAGAAGGAGCTTGTGTTGTTGACATAGGATTTCTTTAACAAATAAACCAAGAAAAGTCCTTCAATGATTTTCCCACAGACGTTTAGTCTTGCTGTGCAATCAATAATAGTTTATAAATTAGATTTTCATTCAAGGAGTACCCATTCATTTAACATCAACCCATGGCACTTTGTTTACTCAGAACGGGGCCTCGATGTCTCTGTGGCTTGTATGTGTTTTGTGTCCATATACATCCAGAGCTCCAGCTGTTTAGCTGAGGGAGCAGCTCAGTGCCGATGCTGAACCTCTCAGCATAAGCCACTGGTGAGGATAATTGATGGCAGGTTGTACTCCAACGCTCTGCCCTGCATGGAGGAATGAAACTCCCTTTTCCCTTCACACAGACAACTACTCTCACCCCAGAGCACAAACGTCAGCTGCACTCTCTAATTGTCAGCAAGTGATACGCCAATGTGCATTTACTTAGGAAAAGCTGATTGATAGATGCACTCTTTCTCAACTGTCAATATAGTGAACGTCTTACGGAGCACATTTGAGCACATTTTGATTTATTTCATTTATTCAGGGTAATTAGTCTTTTGACCCTCTAGCGGTGGTATTCACAGAGAGAGAATACATTTAGAACAACAGTCACTTGCATGAGAAGGCTTAGTTTTCCCTTTGTCCTTCAACTTGCACATTCAATTTATAATTTTTTCCCTTGAATTCTTCCATCTGCTGAATTTGCCTTTTCAAGGCCAAGTACAATCTCTCTCTCTCTCACACACACACACACACACACACACACACACACACACACACACACACACACACACACACACACACACACACACACAATGCAAAGCTCATTTCAGCTGAACCAGAAACACTTGCCATTATTTCCATAATGAATTGGAGTCACATGTCAAGGTGGAAATGTATTGAACGCACCAGAGCAAGGAGAGAGGAGTATGAATTATTATAATATTAGTAAAGGTCATTAGAATGTAAACACATGTACAGTATATGCCAGCTAGATAATAATAATAATAATACTAATACTTTAATTTTATATAGCGCTTTTCAAAATGCTCAAAGATGCTTAAATGATGTATTTAGGCTTCATTCTAATATTACATGGTGGGAGTAGCAATGCTGCACACTCACTTGGGTGTGTGTTTATATGTAAATAATAAATGATGAGGACCGTACCCTGAATGGGGTGTTTGAACAATTCATGCCATTCACAATTTGCTGCATTAGAAGTGTATATATTACAAAAAGAGACTTTTTCTCAAAGCAGTTATTTGCATGTTTTAGTGAGTGTCTGATATGTTTAATAAAGGCCAGTTGGCAGAATTCCCCATTAAATGCTCCGTCACAAATCATTCATTAAACCCTGGAAAGTAGACATAATAAAAGTTGTAAACACCAGTCACTCTCCCGTAGTTCTGTACCAATAAAATATACACAGAGTATGTATTGACCCCAATATCTATTAAAGTCTGAGCTGTAAAGTATCTCATTGGTTGGAGAGGGAGAGAATGAGGTAAACACAGAGTAAACTAAAGAACAAATATGTAGGGAAACATCCCTGTCATCTGCTGTCCTTAGGGGACAGCTGCCCCCATTGATGGCATGCCGTGTCATTGATCAAGTTATCTAAAGAATTATCATGAGGTCGATGGAAGGTGTGAGTGATTGGCTTTTGTGCCCTTCCTCCTCGTACACACATTGCCACTGTCCACGTCAATATGGAAGCAGGTTGCTCTGTGAACAGGTTTACCCGTCCATGACAGACTGTACCACTTTCTTTTTGTCACATTGAATCACTCAGACACCACACTGAGATCTGTGCACAAATCCATTTTTTTCCAAAACAAATTCTCCTCATGAAGCAATCAAACAGCTAAATATGTTTCCAACATTTAGATTAAGATGCTGAAACCAACAATGATGGACCAGCTGACTGAATGGTATAGTATGTGTTGTGTGTCCGTTACAGGACTTTAAAACGTCTTGTATTATTTTTAACCAGAATAACTGATGTCTAAACCACTGGATTGGCATTTTCTGGCTTTAGAAATTCTAAAAGCTCCTTTACAATAACATAATCAGTTTCAGTGAAATATACTGTTTTTCTAATCCATACAGGTTATAAAAACACAGTCAATGTAAATCTAAAAAGAAAACCCTCTATAAAATGAAGTATTTCATGTTTTGTGCAGATTGCGGCCAACTACTTGTCTCCATACCTTTATGGAATAGTGATGGGAGCTGGGACCAGACAAAATGAGCTGATAATGCAAAACATTTGACAGCAAGGAAATGAATAGAGGACAGGGTGTGAACAAGAGGGGGACAGATACAGCAATGAAAAAAATGACAAAAGAACTCAGGCCCATTTAATTATTGATTTTGTCACCATTTTTCTACCATCTATCATTTTCTGTCATATGAACTCTGTGACCCTGTCTCTTAAAAATTATGTTCAAATACATTTGCATAAGAAAATATGTTTAGCAGGAAATGTAATGTAATGCCACCTGGATTCAGGGGAAGAGTGGGTCTTTATTATATATTGAGGAAGTTAGTGCCCACCCAAAAACAATGGTTGCCTTGAGCCATTATTTTTTTACCTAAACCAAGTCTCTTCCGAACCTTGACCAAGAGTTTTAAGTTTGCTTTCTTTTAATGCAAACCGGGCTCTCCAGTGTCATTGTCCAGTGCTTTGAAACTTAGAATATGTTGTAAGGGCCTGAGGGGAAGTGTAGTGTCTGGCATCTACATTCCAGCCAGAAGGCTCCACCCACTCGTCAGGAGAGCATTGAGATCAGGTGTGGGACGAGACTCACCTGATCCTGATCTCCTCATCAAGGAGGTGGACAAAAGGCAAGGAGGGGGTAATGGAGCAGAGGAGACATGCGACAAGAGGGGAAGAGAGGCTTCGCCGCTTCACGAAGGAGATTAAGCCAAACTGACTCTGCCTGTGATTGCTGCGCTGCCCTAACTTCTGTGTCCTCCATACCGTCCTGTTACAATGGGAAACTGTGTAATTTACATAGCATGACCATCTTATTTATTTATATATATATATATATATATATATATATATATATATATATATATATATATATTCCTTGTCTTAAAGCAGTTGCTTGGTAAATGACAGAGATTTGGCTGACATAATAGATAAATGTTGGAGACCCATTAGAACATAAGGCACTTTCTGTAATCCACATATTAATATATATAATACACCTGTGAAATGTGGAGCCAGGACTTTGAACCTCCATTCATTGTTTTCTCCAATGTATGCTGGCATCAACACACTGGCACATCTGCTGTCTGCCGTCACAAGAGGATGGAAACCTTCCAATGGCTTGTCCAACAGACCAGACTGACTTAGCTGCCAGAGGGATTCATCAGAGAGGTGCTGAGTTTTCTACTGGAGGCTGAAAGCAGCTAACTTGTGAGGACACAGAGTCCCCTCTACGGGAGGAAACAGCTGGGCTTGTAAAGAGGAAGACAGTGTGCTGTCACACTATATCTAAGCCACGGCCTATTTGAATGGGTAGGGGATGTGTGCAATCTATAATCGGGTGTTGCGGTCTGGTGAATTTGTCCTCTCGCCTGGTCCACAGGGAGAGGGTAAAGGGAATCGGAGATGGTCTCTGCAGATCTCAGTGCCTCCTATGTACAGTGAAAAAATAATACTTTGATGTTTAGGTTGCTACGTGTGCACTGAAACTGTTTACATTGTATCACACAGGACAGAGATGTGCTGCTGCACTGCTCTCTGTTTGAAACTTTAACTAGTTTTTTTATTAACACCCTCAATCAGGGACTTCCCAGTAGGCCATTCACTTCTAACATGACAAAAATCCAGTAGCTTTAATCGATTGGAGGAAGGTAACGGAAAAAGGTGACGTTTCTGGTGGGTTCTTAGATCAGTCAGAGGCTAACACACACACACACACACACACACACACAGTCAGTGTGTCCATTGTTAGCCAGCTTACAGCTAACTTCTGGACAAGGTGCATGGGCTGTTTGGGTCAAATAAACACAGACTGCACAAACGCTGCAGCATATTGCCACCAATGAGGTGTGAATCACAGCTTCAGTCTTGTTAAAAATAAATCGACTCTTGAAATTATCCACACACACAGTGAAATGAGTCAAAAGCTGGGTGAGCATTTCCATAGAAGACCGATATAATTGTTGAATTTCATGCATCCGAACCAATAACGTATTTTGAATGCCTTTGTATACCACATACCCAGGTGAAAAGAAGAAACACCTTTTTAATTAGTTTATCAAAGCCTCAAAGTGATGCTCATTTTTCAAATAACAGTCAGCTCTTGTTTATTTAATGTAAAACGTGTTTACTTTACTATTAGAAACAGTGGCTGGGGAGAACAATGGAGCACAGTGACGATAAAGGAGCACACACACACACACACACACACACACACACACACACACACACACACAGGTATACAGGGTTCTACCTGTGATAGATTTTTAGAAAACTCCTGCTGTGACACTTGTCATTTGGGTGAGGCCAGACAATTTCAACCCACAGAGAATTCTATACATTATTACATTTAAAGGGATTAACATTACTAGAAGAGTCTGACTTGTTCTGCAAATCTGCAGTGGCTTATGAGTCTGAAGCAGGAAGATGAATAGTGTGGATAACTAGAGTTCTACGTAATTGTTAAACTTACTCACCAGGACACAGAATGTCTTGAATATTGCTTCTTACAATGACACTTTAAAGCTTAGCCTGTTGCCAAAACAAAATGGTATCTATAAATCTTTTTTAAAGTATCTTATTGCAGCTTTGAAACCGCACACCAACATTTACAACAACCCTTTTGTACTTCAAAAGCCCAAAGCAATATGACAAGAGTACAATGACACACACACACACACACACACACACACACACACACACACACAGAGAGAGTCAAGAGCCACCTGCGTGTTGTTAAGGTGAGGTCAGACTTCAGATGGATTAAGAAGAAAGAAAGAAAGAA
Source organism: Taurulus bubalis (assembly GCF_910589615.1). Taxonomy (NCBI): domain Eukaryota; kingdom Metazoa; phylum Chordata; class Actinopteri; order Perciformes; family Cottidae; genus Taurulus; species Taurulus bubalis. Next base: position 13,839,979 of record NC_136601.1, read on the forward strand.
AGTATCCTTTATTAATCCCCTTGAGGAAATTCTTCTCTGCATTTGACCCAGCCCTGGATAGGGAGCAGTGGGCAGCCCTGAGAGGCGCCTGGGGAAAAGGAGCATCTTCAGCAACAATATAACTCTGCAACCTTTAATGTTCTTCCACACAAGGTCACCTGGTTTGGATGTGTGTAGCATATAGATCACTGGTATTAAATATCAAGTCTATGTTTCGCTGAAAACTTACCAAAAATGAACCCACAGTGTTTAAATGTTGCTTATACCAGTTCTACTGTAACATTGAAGTGTAACTGCACCCCAAGGTCAGAGTCCAACCACCGCATGATTTAAAAAAAAAAAAAAAAGCAAACCCCGCTTACGTTATGACAAGCGCCTCAACGCAGTGTCAACCAATAAGACAGCTGATAGCAAATAGCGATATAGGGCACTGAATTTGATTAATTTACTGCTTATAGATGAGACAAGAATTAAACATGTGGTCCCTTTGGCTTAATCCCCATTTCTGGGAGAACAGTTTGCCAGGAGGAGAGTGGGTGCCAGCTTTGGGGGCGGACCCCCGCAGCTTTAGCAACTCAAATTCAACCACTGCAAACCTAGCGGCTAGAGCGGGCATCTGAACTCGTCCAGATGTGAACACCAGCATTGATGTATATCATACAAGTACAGTCATATCATTTAGTTTATAGCTTAAAGAATGTGTGCTGTTACTGTTTTCTCCATGTGTAGGCTATCACTCAAATGGCAGGAAGATGTGAAAATCTGACATTTAAATATTTATATTTTAAATAAAATATGTTATATTGTATTTCATTATTTGGTTCCTTAATTCCCTAGAATAAATTCTGAAAACATTTACACGACTTTGTCACTGAGCTGAAGAGCTAAAATGAAGTGGAGAAACCCTGAAGCGTGTAAAGATACTATGCCTGTACGTGTTGTTGTAACAAATCTAGTTATTTGGGATAATCTACAGTACAGACAGATTTGGGAACTATTTTCTACCCAAACGCAAACAAAGTGAAAACTGTTTGGCATGTGTGATGTTTGTTAATTAGATTTTTTGAGATCTGTGTTTATGTGTGTGCATGTGTTGGGTGAATACAAGGATCAAAGCACTAGGTTAGGACTGGTTATTGTCCGTGTGGGCTTGCAGGAAGTCTCTGCCTCTAATTACAGGACTACACATACACACAGTCATACACAGTCACACACATGTCACGGACACAGACAGACATACACACTATTATTTTCTTTTTCATATATGTTCAGGTCTGTCTAAACCTAAAGAGCAAGCATGTCTCATAATAGAAACCTACCACTGAGGTTAGATGTGGGCTAAGTTAAGTATTAATTACTTGTTCTCTGAAGCAATAACAAGATTATGTCTGTAGTAATTGGCATACAACAGGTGGACATGTTAACCCCATTCCGTCCCCCAACCAACTGACAACTCTTTCAATGAATCCTCTCTCTCTCTCTCTCTCTCTCTCTCTCTCTCTCTCTCTCTCTCTCTCTCTCTCTCTCTCCCCCCTTTCCTTATTTGAAAGATGAGTTCAAAACAAATGGGCTCACATTGCACACTCTCTTGCAAAGAAAGGGTACATTGTTGCATCAGACTAAGGTTTATTGACAGGTATGTTGTTCACTAACACCGAATTTGCCTTTGTGCTTTGGGCACATAAGATATTAAGATGAAATAAAAACACAGGCAAAGTACTGCAAAAGATGCATGTTTTAAATGAGAGAGCTGTATACAGGTTTCTGCAAAGATGTTGTATTGTACAGTAATATAACATGAAGCTAACACTATTACTGCAGTTTCGTAAGTCACCGACTCTCCCGGGTCACTTGGTGCATCTTTCTTTTCTTTTCTCTTACAGGGTAAAACGTTGGTTATGTGCTTGGTCTTCAGCAGTGGTGGAAGAAGTTCAGATCCTTTACTTATGAGTAAAAAGGAACACGTATGTTCAATCATGTTTATAGAGTCTCTATCCTGTAAGAACCACATTTCTCTAAAAAGTCATATTTTCATGAGCTAAAAAAACAGCCATGCTTTCATCTTTGTAGTGATGCATTTCCAGCTGATCAAAGGGGCTTTTAAGTAGTAAATTTGGCTTAAGAAGTATAGAAGATTTTTTCATTACATATAGGAACACTTCCTTCAGTTCATGACGAGCCAATTAAAATCACTAAATGTGGAGGTTATACAATTTTAACTGGACAGGAAGGAAAATGGATGGCCTACACATACTTCAGTAAATATATTTAGTTATACTCAACGACTGGTCATCAATAAGAAGAAAACTGAGGTACATGTCCTCCTGTGTATTAGCTCGCTAGAACAGCGCAGTAAAAACTGTGTTACAAAGACATTATTCAAACTGAAAATGTGTTCTTCTCGGTAGTAAACCCAAGGACTAGGTAGTATTTTTCTGTGGACCAATGCAATGAATAGGCTGGCTCCCTGCGCGCGCACTCTCGGCGCGCTCTAATTAGTGCGCGCACTCTTGTGTAAAGGTGGAGACTCGGCTCGTCGCTGCTGCGCCGCTCAGAAGAAACTTGAGCTGTTGAAACTTTGACGAACATCGTTAGATGTCTGCCACATAACCAGACATATTTAGATTATATGCTGCTCAAGAACTCTCCCAATGTTTGACGAAGAACACGAAACCGACAGCGGCGAGAGAGCCCATCTGTCTGAGTCTCCCTCACCGCCTCAGCCTGTCTGTCTTCCCCGAGGATCTCCGTCCTCACCGCGGCCCCTGGACCTCTTTTCCTCCGCCTGTCCGCTGCTGGGGGACACAGACCCGCCTTACCTCGCCACCCCGGAGTGTCTTTACCCGTCTCCAGAAAACCAGGAACCCGGGGACTCTCCACACTTCACACCGCCAAAGTTACGCCAGAGCATCGGGGACACCGGCTCTCCGTTTAATTCGCGGATAGATGCGGTGTACGACCGCTGCGATGACCCGTTCCTCAAGTGGAGAGGACGAGGCGCGGCGAACGCTGACCGCTTTCAGCACCGCGGAAAGCGACTCCCCCGGACACCGGAGCGCTCGGACCACGGGAACCACTCTGTTGAGGACGTCGACGCCGGGTTCAACTCCGACACCAGGCACACGTGAGTCATCGTCTTGTATTCACCCACAACTTTTGTTCATCCACCCAGAGACATGGTTCATACGTAGAAGTCACCAGTGTCCCGGCCTTGTGTAGCGTCCATGTGCTTATTTATAAACTCTGCAATTTGCAGTTATACAAAGCAGCTGCTGAGCATATAGTTTAGAAATGGCAAAGCCGTTCTGGGTTGAGAGAATTTAATCAACAGTGACTAATCCACCTGGGATGTCAACAGGTAGAGGTCAGTGTTAGAGAGTAGAGTGAAGCAGCATGATTTTCCCTGAGCCATGCTGCATTCACCTGTCTATGCAGCTTTGGACCAACACGCTGTGTTTTAAAGGTCCTTTACTCAATCTCAATACATCAATCAGACTGGACTGGGATATACAATGGATCAGTCTTACGAAAGGGTCATCACATATTATTCTGTCATTCACTGTTTGAAATGCAAACAGATGTTCCTTCTTAAATGTGCAGCAAATGTGTAAATGCTGTGTTGATTGAGTCTGTGGCGAACTAACTTTACTGTTACTGTTTATTTCAGCTGAGCTGTTGTTTGTGAAGGGTGTTTGAGTTTGAATGAATTGGTGTCTTTGTAGCTTTCCACTACAAACCCATATGTTGTCTTTGGGTTGAGAGAGAGAGCTTCTTCATTGCGAAGCACAAATGCAGATGAATTAGTCAATGGGGGTCGTGCGTGTATATGTGTCCGTTGTGTGTTAGTCTGAGTAATAAAGAGACAACAGGCCAAAGCATGTGACACTGAGCAGAGTACATATATTGGCTTGCACAGTACATCCCCACAATGTCACGCACGTGTCACAAACTTGCACAGAAACATAAAACCCTAATTGGGAACTTTTCTGTCATTTTGAAGATGGCTACAGTGTCCTATATTCAGTTAATTCTCTCAGTTGTCCTTGTTATGTTTAAAGTGACATTATTAAATAATTAGTATTTCTGCGATTTAGCACCCCTCATGACAGTTGTACACATTTGTTGAGAAGCCAGCAAATATTACTTACTTGACCAACATAGCACTCCAGACTAACTTTGACTTTCTGATCGATGACAATCAACTACATTTGAGAAGGAAATGTTGTAGCTTTGATTTCACTACATTTATGTATAGTGTCAATTAAATCCATTGCATTGTTGTACAGTAAGAAAGGGGGAGGTATGGTCAAACTAAAATATCTTTGACCCAGGCAACCCTGTCTCCTAAAAATTACGTTCCCCCAGAACTAATACGCATTCCCAATTACGATGTTTGGATGTGGTTAGAAATGTTCTGAACACATTCATATCAGTTAGTATTTTGAAAACCGGATGTTGGGTCCCGTGACTCCTTCCGCCCGTTTGAATATTTTTCACGGAGGATTCTGCACTTGATGTGACCACAGAGATCCGAGTGTCTGCTGATGATCGCAGTGGTTTACTGCACTAGATGGAGTTTATCACACACTTTGGGCTGCATTCACAAACAACCCGACTCAGAGAAGACCGGAGCCGACGCGAAGGAGGCTGTTACCGACGGCCTGACGGCGACGCCAAGCGTCTGAAGACTGAGCCCCGAGCCTCCCGGTGCGGCCGGTGCGGCCGGTCCTTTCGGTGCTCGCCTCCCGGTGCGACCGACTCTCGGGCTCCAGGTGCGGCCAGCGCCCCGGCCAGCTGGCTCTCACTGGCCTCACCCCGCCCCTCTTTTCTTTTTTCTCCGCAGAGTTTAAAAATTAAAATATGCTTAAATAAAGCAAGAAAACAAAAACACAAACACACGATTATAAACGTATTTGTAATACATCAAACACAAACATAAAAACAATAAAACAAAAATACGTGTATAATCAACATACGTGTTTAATCAACCTATACGTGTATAATCAACCTATACGTGTATAATCAACGTATGTGTAATACGTCAAACACAAACATAATCAGGGAGGAGATACGTTTCTGATCAAACGTAATTGGGAATGCGTATTAGTTCTGGGGGAACGTAATTTTTAGGAGACATGGTTGACCCAGGAGACCATTGTTCTTGCTCCATGAAAAATGAGACGTCAACATTGATATGTTGCAAATGGAAAATTTGTGATTTTGGGCTCTACAAAATAAATTGAATTTAATACAAATCAATCAGGATACGTATCTCCACTCTGACAGAGCACCAATGAGCAGGATCATTATGCACTTGCTTGAATGTGACCACCTGGCATTTTTACTCACACAGACTAAAAAATGCCCACATGTGCGACCACTTTAGTCGCAGACTGGAGAATTGCAACAGTGAGAAGGTCAACTCGGCCTCTGTCTTGAAGCCTTTTATTTGGCAAAGCTCTTGCCAACGGCTAAATGGAAAATCTTCAGTCTCTTTGCCTCTGCCATCAGAGAATACCAAGCTCGCTCCATCTCATACGTAGTGTGACGTTGTGCCGTAAAGCTACACACTTTTCCCGGGAGTTCATACCCACTCACCAAAAATACATAGTAAAAAGACAAACGTTCCGTGAAGAATGAAATAGCGCCATTCAGGTCAATGTATCTTCAAAATTATATTGAAGCTATTATTTTAAAGGTAAAGTGTTGCACTATTACTACTTCACTGTGAGATAAGTCCTCACAAGTACGTTTTGAGGACACACTCCATTGCATCCATGCAGGGAACATCCACAGGCACAGCTGGGGCGTAAATGGTGACTCTTAATGGTTATTTGAGTAGCACTGCCAGAGCAGTTATGCCTATCAGATATTGAGAATGGCAGGCCTCAGAGTTGGCTCTTTGATCTTCTCTGAGCTGCTCCTTTGATACACCAGTGTTCAACATAAAAGGCGTCACATGGAAAAGAAGCATATGCTCTCCTGGATGCCTGACTTGGCTAAATATTGGACGCCTTTGTGTGAAAGAGAACGTAAGAGAGGATGAACATGCCTGTTTCTCATTACCTGTAAAATATGGTGAGCAACTCACCTTTGATCTTAAAAATTGGCAATTTACTGTGTGTGTGTGTGTGTGTGTGTGTGTGTGTGTGTGTGTATAATTGATAAATAGAGAGAGTGCTGAGAGTTTAACTCTTAAAGATATTCATGTCTGTGCACTGATAAAGTAGTGACTCATTAGTATTAGTTCTGTAAATATTCATGCTGAGTCGAACCTTCTTTTTCACTCATTATTCTCAAAATTGGATTTCAAGCCTGATTAGTCTTCTTCTCTTCCTTTCTTTTTCTCCAGTTCACCGGAAAATGACCTAACCTATTTGATTGCTTGAACTGAACATAATGAACTTGGTGGCCCAACATTATACAGTTTAGCTCTAGTAAAAAGGTTATGCAGAGTTCAGGACAGAGGAGTTCCCAGTAAGTGACACATATTTAAGGATATTTGTCATTGGATTTCTCCCATCTCCAAAAAATGTAAAAGCACTTTCTATTTGCTCAAATCCAGTGATTATAGTAAAACAGAGTTAATGGCACATTTTGAAAAAAACACATGTGGTTTTGCTTGTTATAACCCACTTTTATTTACACTTTCTGTACATCACTCACAGAAACCCATGTGTTTCTAGATAGGTTCATTCCCTCAATCCAGGTATGCTTTTCATTCATTTGATTGCACAATTCTTTACAAAGGTAGTCAATCCTAATGGCCATTATCTTCTCGGCTTGATTCCTAGATAACATAGCTCATGAAAACAATTACTTTCTGGCTGGATATAAGAGGTCTGACTGTTGTTGTTTCAATGCAGCTAATTCTAAAGTATTATCGATCGAAACTCCCCAAAGCCACCTAAATGTAACTCAAATTGGCCAACTGATTTATGTTTTTTATTGGTGGGTTATATCACTTTACATCGAATACAATTTCATTGGTATGAAAGAACTGCAGCTTGGCTGGATATGGAGATTTCTGCAATGCTGTGTTTGAATATATTCAGAATCACCAGTAGCAGTGGTACGAGACAGTTTCTCTCTTTTATGACAGTTTTGTTGTTAATTGGAGAGGGTCTCTGACAGACCTGCAGCTGCCTCTGCCTTGTATGTGGCAACAACATGAGAGACTCAGTAACAGATTGAATTGGCGCAATGTTTGGTTTAGGGATTAAAAATGTTGCCATATAAATTACATTGCAAGTTACTTCCAACCAGGCCATTACCATGAACCTTTTTTTCATTGGTGGTTTTGAACCAAAGTAGGGATTAGAGGTGGCTGAATACTGTAGCCTGACATTATGTTCGTCTACAACCATGTAGGGAATAACGTCTGGTCGTTTTGGTTGCAACAATGCTAATGTGACAAGTCCTGAACACAATATGATGTACAAATACAATCACCATAGGCAAATAGAGCAAGACGAAAAATGACATAGTGAAGGATTGATTGTGTATTTATGTTTGTTTTAGTACACACACACACACACACACACACACACACAGACACACACACACACACACACACACACACACACACTTTATATCCATTATGTCTGCCTCCTCCTGTCTTTGTGACTGTAATTCTGCACAAAAACGATGCAAGTAAATTCTATTTCAGATCAGAATCACAAACAGTCAGAGATGGATGGAGAGAAGGTTAGAGAGGGATGGAAAATAGCGATTCATTACCTGACTATAAGGTTATCTCAATGGGCTGGCAGCCAGACTGTCCCCTCATGTTTGAGAAATATCACCAATGCTTACAAATATATGTGTGTGGGTGTGCGTGCGTGCGTGTGTGTGTGTGTGTGTGTGTGTGTGTGTGTGTGTGTGTGTTTGGAGGATATATTGGGTACAACTCACAGCATACTGCATTGTAATATATCAACACAAACAATGACTTTAACAAACAAAAACATTTAAAGCGTCATAAAGGCAGTATTCACTGCATGATTTTTTTAATTAGTTTGAATCACAGTTTACAGATGATGCTTGTTGTGTCCACGTTCTGTATGAATACAGATGGTGTCACACACATGTGTTTGTCCACTGATTGAGTACATTGAAAATCAAGACCATATATATATATATATATATATATATATATATATATATATATATATATATATATACCCTTTAATCGCACATTGAGACTCTCTCTCTCTCTCTCTCTCTCTCTCTCTGTGATTTGCCTTGGTGAGCTCTCTTCATTTTCTCAGTTCCACATGCTTTAACGCCCCCAGGGAATGTTTCCACCATGAACATATTTCCATTTTCACCTTTTCCTTCAATGTCCAGCCTTCTGTGTACACACACACACACCAACACAAAAAGTGAGGGGAATTACAAATAGCCTGAATTACAAACCGGTCTCAGTTATGCTATTAAAGTTATTCAGGTTGGCACGATTCCTTGTAGTTCACTCAACAAGAATGGTTTCAATTGTCATATTAACATTTTAGAAATTCAATCTCAATCTAAATTAGTTATTTCACACTGGAGAACCACATTATTCTGGGTAATCATTTTCCACCAACAGCACTAGTATTCCCATTCCCACTTTTCATTTCAAAGCTTACCCATATCCAGTATCTTCTCCTCTGCTCACACACTGTCACTCGGTCTGTCTCTTTCGCATTTCTCTAGCTTTGGGATACATCAAGGCTTTTGTTCCCACTATTTGGGTCAGAGAGTGTCAGGCTACAGAGCAGATGCAGACATTGTGGCAGATCAGTGTGTCCCAAAAATACATATAGAGGAGTAAAATAGTTCCAGTGAAATGTGGTTTTCAGTACAAGGTGTGATTACCAGTGGTTCTGTCTGTGCAAGGTACAGCCAGTCATATTTGAAAAGTCCCTTTTGATGAAGAATATTTTTTACATTGGGTCACTGGAAATGGAGCTCCATGTAGAAAGAAAAGCAAATAAAGACATTTTATTCATATACATGTTCATGCTGTGTGCATGCATGCATTGATAATGACAGAGTCACCGCTGGCCAAAGATTCTCTTTGGACAGTCACTCACTCGTTGTAGTGTGAGTTTGTCATGCCAGAGCCAATTACGGTTGACAGCTTCATCTCTCTCTCTCTTGCCAATCAGAACTGTTGACCTGAGATGGCCCCACAGTAAGCTTTGACCCTGGAAGCGGTTCATTGATTTGACCGGAGACAGATATGTCACAGATGGATTGGTTGGCTTTCTCTCGGGTCAGGGGAGAAGTCTGTGTTGAGCACTGCTGATCATGTTTGACCAGTTCCTGTCCACGGCGGATATCCACATGGGGAGACAGTAATGAGTTTGTTTGCCTTGTTACACCATGGTTACTTTGATGTGACTAATGATTCTGTCGTTCCTCTTGCCGCCATCATTTGCTCTCTTGCTCTCCACTTTTCTTTCCTTCGTCAACACTTCATCACTCATTCCTCTGATTCGTTCTTTGTCTCCTAATTCAATTTTCATCAATGTTGTCCTTGTTCTTTTGATTCTCCTCACTGTTAGCTCTCCTCTTTATTGTCCCCAGGGTGGAAGCCATGCATCGCCGGCACACCACATTGAGAGAGAAGGGGCGTCGCCAGGCAGTGCGAGGCCCAGCTTACATGTTCAATGAACGTGGCTCGGCCCTCACTGCAGAGGAGGAGCGTTTTCTGGATGCGGCTGAATACGGAAACATTCCTGTGGTCCGCAAAATGCTGGATGAGTCCAAAACCCTTAACTTCAACTGTGTGGACTACATGGGCCAGAATGCTTTACAGCTGGCAGTGGGCAACGAGCACCTAGAAGTGACAGAGCTGCTTCTGAAAAAGGATGGTTTGGCGAGGATCGGCGATGGCCTGCTTTTGGCCATCTTCAAGGGTTATGTCCGAATCGTTGAAGCCATTCTCGCCCACCCTGCTTTTGGTGGAGGTCTCCCACTTGCTTTGAGCCCTCTGGAGCAGGAGATGCGTGATGATGACTTTTATGCTTACGACGAGGACGGAACACGTTTTTCACATGATGTCACTCCCGTCATCCTGGCTGCTCACTGCCTGGAGTATGAGATCGTCCACATCTTTTTGATGAAGGGGGCCCGCATTGAAAAGCCCCATGACTACTTCTGTAATTGTTCAGAATGCGTTGAGAAACAGAAGCAAGATGCGTTCAGTCACTCCCGCTCAAGGATGAACGCATACAAAGGCCTGGCCAGTGCAGCTTACCTGTCACTCAGCAGTGAAGACCCTGTGCTGACCGCCCTCGAGCTCAGCAATGAACTGGCAAGACTGGCCAACATCGAGACAGAGTTCAAGGTAAGGTGGTGTCTGATTTCTCAACATCTTTGCCTATCTTTTTTTTTGGTTTGCCCGTATTTTACGTTTTCTATCCCCACACTTTTTGAAATGCCCACAACTTCACCAACATACGAGTTCATATGGGGTCCAAGGGTTGACCGAAGATTTGGCAGAGTGGCGTAGGGCAGGAAGGTGAACAAGAGATTTGTTCTTCTTCAGAAGACAAACACACAAACACACACACAATACATAGAGTGCTTCGCTCAAACGCTAACAAGATTAAGGAACTAGGAACGAACGTGTCCAACAATTATAATTGAAAGCCAAGCTGTAGAGACAGTCTTTTTTTAAAGAACACTCAGACCACATTTTACTATTTTAGGATGGTTACATCAGTGTAGCTGAAAGTATTATTTCCTACAACATCACATAATGGAGCATAAATGTGGGGCCCAGTATTAAAAGCAATCTTTCAACATGTTTTATAGTTGATACAGAACCCACAGAGGTAGCTGGTGGAGCTGTACACTACACAACACAGGAGGAAAGCAACATTTATAGTTTGGGACCCTTTACGTCCTTATTTTGATTAATTTGAAAGTCCATTTACTTGGGAAAGATGATCCAAGTTAACCACAGCAATTAAAAACATCTTTAAGAGATCTTTTTTTATTCCATCCTCTGATGCCGTACTTAGCAAATGAATATTGACATTTACTGTATATGTGGTAGTATTAAAAAAAAACATGTTTTATAAAACATAGTGTCTGATGAGGGGTGGTCTATATACATCATATTAAAGGACATTTGCGGTGCAAAGGTAACAATTTGGTCAACCATGTTTTTATGGACACAGGAACAGCCCTGTATCTATTGTGGTTTATATGAGTCTATTCATGTCTGTATGAGTTTTTGGTGGAAAATGAGTTTCCCCACTGGGGATTAATAAAGTTTTCTAATCTATAATCTAATCTAGGAAGTCCAGATTTAACTCATTTAACAGTTTTTTAGGTTGTTACCTTTTTGATTTAATGCTTTGAATGTTCAAGTGTCCCCCAAGAAGACCTTTTGGTTTTGTGTGTGGATCCCAGATGATAGAGCAATTGAACGTCCCTGCAGACCAATCTTATCTTGATTGGAAAGTGTCTCAGCTGGAAGCTGTGGACCGAGCGCAGAGACAGGCCTCGGGTTCAGCTGCACATTGTCGGCAAGAAGGAGGGTTGTCAACAGATAAATGAGCATCTTGTAATCAGCGGTAGATTAAAAGAACAGATTGTTCTCATATGTTGGCTAGTGTTACCGATGAGATCATTGATTTTCTTAGCTCATGTAGAGAATGGTGATGTAAGCAAGGTTGAAATATGGTTCAGTGTGTCTGCAGCCTCTGAAGAAAAACATACTTTTTAAATGTTACATTGCTTGTGAGCATCCTGTCATATAATAATTTAGGAGTCTATTTGGTCTTGGATCTCCTGAAACTTTATCTTGGTGTTATTTAGCACTGTTTTGGAAAGAGGAAGTACTATTTTACCCTTTATTTATACAGTGGTGCTTTTGTTTTGTTTTCCATATCCTTTATTTATAGTAAACCCACTGAAACGCCTGTACTGTGTAACAAGTGATGCAACATAGTACAAAAAAGAACTTTCATCTTTTTCTCTGTGCCTCGGTCTTTTTGCTCTGTTATCGAAAGAGGTTCAGCGTATTGCTATTTTATACTAGTATAGTATTGTTGTCTGTATTGTGACAATCTTAGTTTGAAGCGATCTAAGGTCTTTATATCTTTAACTCATTGCACACTCCACATTATCTGTGTAACTGAAGCTGAAAATGTCCCCCCATATTTGAAATGCCTATTAACCAGGATTTAAATCTGTTGATTGACTCAGACCGGAGGCTCACTTACAGTGTGGCAGGTTTTAGGCAAGCTTTCAGTAGCAGTGTGAGGTGAGGGAGACGATTCCCTCCACTGTGCCAGTTTATACACCTGTTTCAAATCAATGTGCCACAGATATTAAGATTAGCACAGTGTGACTCCGTAAACAAAATGAACATCCAAATTTTAGACATATAAAAAAAAAATATATATATAAAAGTCCGACGTAGTGTGGACGCTCAGTGTAAATATAGCAAAAGATATGCGTTTAAAATATAAACCTCACGTGGAGATCGAACCTTTTACCTTGCAGTCCGAGGACGAACCCTCTACCACATTAGCTACAAATATTGATAGGACTTTACTCCGCATAGTTTTGTGTAGTCAACACATGACAGTATTTGTTTTCTCCTCTCTATAAGAGTTTGATAGTTATAACAGGTACAATAGCAATACAATGTCAATAATTGTCTTTATTCTTGTTCTATGATTTCATAAATACAACAAACTATAGTTTTTGTATATATAATATGACAACTTTATAAGCTCTGATATCAAATAGCTTTTGTGGCTCCAGACACATTTTTTGGGTGGAAAAAGGAGGGTCCCTACCAATGCTGAGACCAAACCTACACCCTTGATATATATATATATATATATATATATATATATATATATATATATATATATATATATATTGTCAACAACCAACCAGTAAGGCTGACCAATACACACATTATTATTATTCTGATATCATTAAGGAAAGTGTCTGTTATCAATGTATATAACCAAATGGCAAATCAATTAAAAAACAAAAATGAAATGTATGTGGGGTTTGTTATGTGTGCGAGGTTAAAACATATACTGCCCGATATAGCTGCAAAATTTCAAACATCCCTGTATTTGATAATATTCTATTATTACAGTATAAATAAATGGCAACCATAAGCAGACATGCCATAAAAGCTATAAGCTATAAAGCTATAGAAACAGATTTATAAAGCCATGCTTCACAAGGAAAGAAAATGAAACGAAACCTGTATAACGATTCCTATTGTATATGCTCTTACTTACAGTCAAAAGACAGTTTTGAGATATTTAGCGAAAAGAGTTAAGTAAGCAAGAAAACAAAAGGTGACGCTTTTTGTAAGACATTTTGTGAGCAACAGTCTCATGTGATCTTAGCTTGCTAATTAGTTATTTTCAGACCAAATGTTTACTGTTAGTCATGTGTGGTTTGTTGCCAGAAGCTTCTGGTGTGTTTTCTCTTAGTTTATCTTTTTAGTGGTGTATACTGTACAGTAGGCGGTGTATACACGATGACTCCATGGAATATTTACAGGGCATTAAGGAGTGTTTCACTTTAGAGTGGCTGACTTTGCTCCTATTGATTACATACTGAATTATATGTATAGTCAAGATAATTAATGATCATTAATGATCATGAATGTATCATCTAATTGAACGATCAGATAACAATGGCATAATGATTCTCTTCTTGTTTGTCCCCTTTGTTCGCCCATGTGTTACTGCATTTCTCTCTTTCTGTATATTTCTGATTGTCCTCATTCATCCATTCCTTAATCTTTTCTGCCCACTTTTGTATTTGTCAGTCAGCCTTTCTGCTTGTCATTCGGCTCCCTGTCTCCAGACAAATTAATGAGAAGGGCTCACCTGAGGGACCAGTGGTGTGTTTGGGCTCATCTGTCTCATTAACATCTCATTATCACCCTGTCTTCTCTCTTTATTGGTCTCCCTGCTCTTCTTCACATCATCTTTTCATAACCTAAAAATATCAACTAATTGAAGAAAGCATGCCAATAGCCTGAGACAATCCTGTTTCATAAGGAGAAATCAAACATGCTAGGACATAGAAGAAAAAAAAACAATAAGCAACCATTGCTGTCATACTTGAGAAAATGTGATCTGACAGTATAGTTTGTGAATAACACATTATTTAGATAGATTAGATTCAATTATTGTCATAGTACATACATGAAATGTATTCTCTGCATTTGACCCATCCTTAGTATTAAGGAGCAGTGGGCAGCCCTGATCGGCACCCGGGAAGCAATTTAGGGTTGGGTGTCTTGCTCAGGGACACTTCGACATGTGACCCACGGGGAGGCTGGGAATCGAGCCGGCGACCCTGTGGTTGCAGGACAACCACTCATCCCCATGAGCTACAGCTGCCATGGCCATGGCCATTTAGCGGCCAACATTCAACTTTAGAGGTTCTCTATACAGAATTCAGAGCATATCTGCCTTCACATAGCTCTCAATGGGTAGACGAACACGAACAGGCTGACAGTGTTTACCTGAGGGGGCACCGGAGTGAGCGCTACGTTTCTGCTATGGCGCCGTTGGTCGGGGCGGTGTCATCAGCTGTAACTGCCGTATGAGCACAGTGCAGAGAGATGGCCATGAGCGAGCCAATGGGGCACAACACAGAACCTCTGTATTTTGAGATTAAAAGAATAAAGGACACTAACATGCTAACATAGTAAAGGTTGTATGCTTAATTTGACAATGTTACATTCTAAATGTGTGTACAGCATCAGAATGCAGTATGGGACAGAGCTTTTGTATCCACTTTGAGAGAAAAACATGTATACACACAGTCAAGTGCAAGCATACACTAACATCACTCTTGCAAAAGTCAATGTGCAGAGCTAAGAGTCGTAAAAGTGTTTCATGTTGAATGCTAATGTGGGGAGTCGGGACAACTTAAGGCATAGCAGGACCTCCCTACAGCCTAAAATGTGTCTTCAAAGATCTTACTTTTCTAGACAGCTCATTAATTTATCATGATAGCCTCTGGACACACACACACACACACACACACACACACACACACACACACACACACACACACACACACACACACACACTCACCCTTAGGAGAGAAAGGAGAGAGGCAGTGAAGGGTGTCATTTCATTTTGTAAATCACTCACTCTGTTCTTGCGTCATAGCAATTTTAGTTTGAATTAAGACGCACAGCCACAGAGAAAGTGAAAAACAGCTAAACGGGTGGTGAATGTCCACTGACGTGCAGTAATACAATCTATTTATATCCCTCTCTTCTTCTCATCCCTCCATCTTCCATCTCTCTCTATCTCTCTCTCCATGTTTGTGGCTTGTCACTCTCCGTTCCCTCAGCTGTAACCATTCTTACACTGCTTCACACTGCTCAGTCTCCATTTTTCAATCTCACAATCATTCCCCTTTCTTTTATCTCAGCCCCCCAAGGCACAAAGCACATACCCTGAATTGTGATTGGATTTTCACATATGCTGCATGTGTGTGGTGTGGTGTGTTCTTGATGTGTGTCTCATGATGTCCTATGGTTAAGAAAACATTCTTGCACATGCGCTACTCTGAAGCTCTCCTTTCCCTGAATGTAAGCAGTCATACGATTGTTATTGATTTATTTCATTTAGCAGCCTAAAGGTGACGGACACCAAATGCCACCTTCTCCTTCATGTGGGCCAATAGATGCTTGCCCAGGATTTACTTTTTAATTTGCAGATAGTGAATATCCTTTTGACCAACCTTATCTAACATGCAGGTTTTCAATGATAAAGCCAAGCCTGAAGGGCCCGATTTTAAAATGTATGACATATCTTGCAGCTGTTTGGTATTCAAGATTACGAGCACACTGACTTCACTAAACTGGTTACACCATTTTAAATGCAACACAGATACTATATATAAGTCATACAAGAATGGAACTCCCTCAATACAAAGGTCAAACATGGAAGAAATGGAAATGATGTCTAAGGTCAGTAAGTGCACCGAAATGAAGTACATATTCTGTTACTTGTTTTTTTGGAGCCTGTCTAAACATACTTATGTGTTATAATCTTCTTATATAACTTATAACATAAGTTATATGCATTCTTAAATAACCATGACTACTTAGAATAACTGACAGTATTATAATGCATTATAACAGTAATTATACTGCATTATAATGTATTATAGCTATGGACATTATAATACACTATGATCCTTGCAAAAAAAAAGTGAGTGACCACCAATTATGGAGATGTATTTTACTTGACCTTAGAAGTCTAATTTCATGATGTGCTATGCTTATTGTAATAAAGCATTATGGATATTTATGAATAGGGGAAACACTGCCATCATAGAAAGTGTTGCCCATACTTTGCCTTCATACTGTGTACCTCTTCACAAAGTAGAACTGGTAATTTTCTCCCTTGTTTAATTGATTGCTGATGTGATGACCTTGGGGGAGGCCTGTGTGAATGGTTATATGAAAGCAGGCATTATCAATACACTTTAGTGGTTTGACTGAACAAACTCGGCATTATGAGATTCACTCCTTGGGGACTTTATAGAAGCTCCCATCTGCTGACTGATTATCTGCTCAGCCAAATACTGAATACCAGAACAAGCCAGGAGGGCGAGGGCAGGTTCACACCAGACACACAAGCGGCTTCACTCAGACACTCGTCCTGGAGGAGTCAGAGCTGTGTGCGACTACGGATAATATTATGAACCCAGACAAGGGGGCGGTTGATGTTCCGACGTGTGTGGGACTTGTTGTACTCCTCAACAAGTATAAAGCAGAACTAGTGGTTATTTACCTGGTGGATGAAGGAAATAGTAAATGTTTTCAAGACACAGAGATAAGCCCCGCCCCCTTTCCCCAGCGATGGTTGTGATGGTTGCGAAAAAACGGATTAACCACAGAGCGAATTTTTCACCTGCGGCGCGATATAGGTGAAGTGGCGTTGCGAAAATTCGCAACTGTTTTGGTGTGAACGTGGCATGAAAGAAGGGTGAGAACTGTGCGGGCTGAGACTGAGCACAAAGGGTTGAAGCTGAACAATTAGTGACGGATTAGGAGAGAGAAGGTGGAAAGGCCTGGCAGGAATTGTGAATTGTAGTAAAGTGGAAGTTAATCAGCATTTGGAGCAATCTCAAAATGTGGATGAGGAAGTATACCGAGTCAAAAAAGATAATATTTTGTATCTGGTGCCATTAAGTTATTATCTTGTGTGCACAAGGGGGGCTTCAAACGATTGAGGTGCTTAATCACTTGTGAAGTAGGCTTTCAGGATTTGCTCCACTCCACCAAAAATGTTTCCATTTAACTGATAACATACTGAAAGAAAAGACACCCAAGTGCTGGTTTGCAAGCATTTAATTCAATTTCAGTAACATTTATTTTGTAGCCCAAGATCAGTGTCACAGGACCCTCGCATCACACATAAAGGTAGGAGAATGGAAACGCACACACTTGTAACTCTGATCCATTTGTTTTTAGCATATTAAGATCAAAGTTTTGTTCATAACATTCATAAATCATTTTGAAAATGTTGGCAAGATAAAATACTAATCATTGTTTCTGTTGACTACTGTTATGTAAATATACTTTGGAGAGTGCAACAAGACTACACAGCTCTTCTGTTTAACCTGTGGCATTCCTTTGTTGCTTCCTTCCCAAGAAGAAAATGATAATAATAAATTGGTTATGTGTTCACACTTTTTTCCTTTTTTTTCCTTTTTTTTATTTTGTATTTGTTTCACTTTTTGGGCTTTCAGGTGGAGTTGTTACCTCGCAATATTTTGAATTTTTATTTAAATACATCCATTTTCAACAAACATATTGCATAGTATAGTATCCGGTGAATGGCAATGCATTTAAAGTGTGCCTTTAAAGTGATCATAAGTGGATCCCTTATTTCAGCTTTGTGGGATACAATCAAGCCATAGTATAATTGCAAATGAGAATGATTGTCTCAATGAGGTTGACATATCTCAAGTAATTTACCAAACAAAAGGTGTCCAAGCTCCTACAGGTGAGGACCCACGGACAGACAGACCAGCAGACAAAAGGCAGGAGAAGTGGTTTGAAGCATTCAGTGGCAATGGTCCTTTGAAGAATGCTGTGTTGTCTGTAACCTATTGTTGAAATGATTTACCTGTTTAAATTCTGTTTTAAGGAAAGTTTCTCTTCACTCCTGTCCTTTGTTCCATCTTTCCTCTGTCCCTGTCAGAATGAATACCGTAAACTGTCCATGCAGTGTAAGGACTTCGTGGTGGGAGTGTTGGACCTTTGTCGGAACACAGAGGAAGTGGAAGCCATACTGAATGGCGACGTGGACCTGTGCCCTCCAAGCGCCTACAACCGACCCAGCCTCAGCCGTGTCATACTGGCCATTAAGTACGAGGTCAAGAAGGTAAGATGGCCAACAACTACCGGATGGATCAACCGAACCAAACTAGTGTTTGTTTAATTTGCAGTTACGTTATGAAACTGCACAACATTCAAAACCTTGAAATCTTGCTAGAATGTATTGACAAAATACAGGAGCACGTATGAAGGACAGATAAAACACTGCAGTGATGGTTGTTCAATCAGTTTAAAGTGGCCTATTAGCATTCTCAATGTCAAAGCAGGAAGTAGTGTGACATTTGCTTAGTACAGGTGACGAGGAGGTGGATGGTATTACATAGTGTTTGGACTTCAACGCTCTCATCTTGTGTTGCTTTGCTTTAACCATGAAAGCGATCTTCTCTGAACCTAGCCATACCCTAAAGCAGGGATTCCCAACCTATATTACCATAAGGCCCACTTCTCATTGATAAAACATTTCAGAAGACCACCTTGCCAAATAAATGAGAAAAAACATAATATGACAAACAATGGTGAAAACAATATACCGGTAGCTGGTTTTAGCTGTATGTGTAATGCCACTGTCAGCTGTAATGATCATGAGTAAGCCTCTTACCCTCACCCATCGCATACTGCCTTTACTAATCCAAATATAATGTATTCAGAGTCACAGTTTCCAAGAAAAATGGAAATAATACAATATTTACAATAGTTAAAGACATGCTGCATTGTAGTAAAAAGCATACAGTTAAACAAGATGAGCGGACAAAATCTAAACACAGTTTAGTTAGTTTAGTTTAACACAGTTATATGAGAACATTTAATTATTCCATCGATGTGGTGCTCTGAAGGAAACAGCAGCAGTTTTGCACAGTGGGCTTGTGCAGTCCTCCCTTGCTGCTCCTCTAGTAGCTCTGCTTGCAGTTGATTTGAAGTTGATGAAATCAGACGGAGGAGGAGGAGCTAAATCATGCATGATCTTATAAGCTAGGCAGACATTTTTGTGTGTGATGAGGTTTTACCAGCTAAGGAGATTATATGTGTTTATACTCCTGTCTTCAAGCTTGGGCAAGCTGACATAACCCTGATGATATCACTATGATATAATGGGTTATTTTTTTAGACTGGCAACCTCCTCCAAAGCCACGAATACATTATTACAACTCTTGTCACAAGCTGAGTACTCCTCATGACAAGGAAAGAATATTCTGATCCAAATATTCCCATAAGTTTTGAAATGCATTGACAAACTAACAATTTTGTTGATTTGATATGAGGACTTGTTGGCAGAACTACATATTCAACATGCCAAGAGTCCTTGAGCAAGGTACTTTATCCATTGCAGCTACAGTAGCTGACGGTTCCGATAAAGGAAGACAAACAGAAAGACCTCATTCTGCACTGTAGGTGGATGAGTAAAGAATCACATCAGTCTTCATTTGAAAGAGGTTTGTGTTGTGTGTTTCACTGCAATGTTTTTCATGTAAGATGTGTGTGTGTGTGTGTGTGTGTGTGTGTGTGTGTGTGTGTGTGTGTGTGTGTGTGTGTGTGTGTGTGTGTGTGTGTGTGTGTGTGTGTGTGTGTGTTTGTGTGTGTGTGTGTGTGTGTGTGTGTGTGTGTGTGTGTGTGTGTGTGTGGTGTGTTTCTTCTGCAATGTTAAGCTAGTGTCATTGAGCCTTTTTGAGCACATACACTAGTACTTTCCGTACTTCCCTCAGAGGGCCCCATGTAAACAACAAACTGGCCTCTATTTCAAAGAGATAATCCCTGCTGAGCAGTGAGTGTTTTTACTGTCAAACCAAATGCCTTTTCCCCCATTCTCCCAACCAGACTTGCTCTCTCTCCCACGCACGCACGTACACACGCACAGTCTGTTTGACATTCATGTGCTGCACGTTTTCTCTAATCAGGTAAATCCTGTGTGTGTGTGTGTGTGTGTGTGTGTGTGTGTGTGTGTGTGTGTGTGTGTGTGTGTGTGTGTGTGTGTGTGTGTGTGTGTGTGTGTGTGTGTGTTGTGCAGTGCACAGCCTGTTTGAGCTGTGTGTTTTCATCCTGTACAGGAGAGCGTGACCAATACTCAGGGCGCTAATTACACAGAGTTAGGGAGAGAGGGAGGGATAGATTGCCATGGCAACCAGGTGAAGCCTGACTGTGTGTAGTGCATGTAGCTAAACGCAGGGAGGGGTCATGTCATAGGTCATTGGATTGATAGATTGGTCACTGGACACCAGTGGAAAAGTATGTTAACTACCATTTAGTGTGCAGGGGGAGTTTAATGTCTGTGTGTGGGTTCCCTCTAAATGTAGAAATGATTGAGTGCACATGCACACATTGCGTGTGCGCATGCGTGCGTGCGTGTGTTTGCATCAGCGGATCGGAGCTGAGGTTGCCAGTCGTCATTTCAGATACATGTTCTCTGAATGTGATGGCCGAGTCTGATTGTTGAAGAGGTGGGAAGGATTGATGGAGGGAGAAATCACAAGAAGCTAATGACAATCAAGGGAGAGCAGGTGTGACCGAACGTAATCTGCTGCTCAGATCTTACACTAAAATCAGTCCACACTAATGTTTGATTGTTACACTAGTCAACCTCCTACTGATCATCGATTGCTCTGTTGTCCACATCCTTCCTCCAGCTGGAACAAAAACATCCATCCCTTCCTTCCTCAATAGACCGGTGGAGGCTTTCATTTATCTCCTCCTTTCTTGGAGTAAAGTCGGCAACAGAGGCTGAAATGCCAGACCAAGCCTTATCTAATAAAGCAAACATGCTTCAGTAATTAGTATAAACATTCAGTGCCTCTTATTTGCTGCCTGCTTTCCTTTTGCATAGTGTATTGTTAATTGAGTTTACAACCTGCTTGTTGACATTTTCTTGTTAAATGAAGCCAAGTGGCAGCCGTGAATACAAACATAATATATTTGGATTGTATAGGTGTGCCCCAAATTGAAAAGCAGCCTGCATGCTCATTTATTTGGAATTAATTGACCACCAGAAGCCCTCCTCATGAATAAAGTATATTTTTTAAATGTATTCATTTGGTAAAGCCTGCCAAATTAGCTACATTCATCCTTTATGTGACTATTGGGCCATGTCAGTGTAGCTTTGGACTGACACGGTGTTTGCTCAATGTGCTGTTTTATGAGATGAGAAAATTAGTATCACTTCATTGAAAATGGTTGATCTGTAATTGCTCTCCTCTTCCTCTCTCTTTCTTTCTTCTCTCTCACTGTCATTGCCCTGTGTCCTCATCTCCTCTCCCTTCATTCCCCATTGAGTTAAATGTCTTGTCTATGTCTCTTTCGGCAGTTCGTGGCCCATCCCAACTGTCAGCAGCAGCTGCTGACGATCTGGTACGAGAACCTTCCCAATCTGAGGCAGCAGTCTGTGGGGGTGAAGTGCTGGACCGTGCTAGGGGTCGCCGCCGGACTGCCCTTTCTGGCGGTGGCCTACTGGATAATGCCATGTAGCAAGGTACGAACACATATGCTCTTGAGCAACGCAGACACACAAAAAGTATATTTGTGCCATTTATACAAATTTTACAAGCACCTATTTTTCCTAACCCTCTGTGTTACAGTGCATGACTGTGACAATAATACTGAGAGTCTAAAGCCCTCAAGCAGACCTAGACAGTTTAAAGACTCATTAAACACAATTCACTATTTAGTAAGCTTGGATTCACCTCAGTTACAAAGATTATATTTCAGACAAACGAGGAATTTGGTTTGGCGGAAGGTGCATACATTAGACATTAGACACTAGACGAGACAAACAACAATCAACGACAGCAACAGTGCAATGATGTCTAAATCAGATAAAGATAAAGTGCTCAGACAACAGATAACATTAATGTAAGTGTATGTTAAAGTGACGTGTGTGTATAAGTTAAAGTTAAAGTTAAGTGTATGTGGCATGAGTGTTTAAATATGAATTGTGCAGTGGAGTGACCGGTAGGAGAAAGGAATAAAGAATAAAAATAAATGGTCCGAAAGAATGGTCCGAGAATAGTCCTGTGATAGAGTCAGTCAGTGGGGAACCCGGGCTCTATTGATGAGCCCGACTGCTGACGGGAAGAAACTGTTAGTGTGGCGTGAGGTCTTAGTCCTGATGGACCTCAGCCTCCTGCCAGAGGGGAGGGACACGAACAGGTTGTGTCCAGGGTGAGAGGGGTCAGCTGCGATCTTTCTTGCCCGCTTCAATGACCTGGAAGTGGACAGGACCTGGAGGGATGGCAAATTGCAGCCAATCACCCTCTCCGCAGAGCGGATGATACGCTGCAGCCTGGCCTTGTCCTTGGGAGTGGCTGCGGCATGCCAGACGGTGATGGAGGAGCAGAGAATGGACTCTACGATGGCAGTGTAGAACTGCACCATCATTTTCTTTGGCAGGTTGAATTTCCTCAGCTGCCTCAGGAAGAACATCCTCTGCTGGGCCTTCTTTGTGATGGAGCTGATGTTCAGCTCCCACTTGAGATCCTGGGAAATTGCATGTTTTACGATGAAAAGATGCAAGACTTGACAGACAATTCTCCAAAAACTGCTACTGCATTCTATATTCCACTTCTGTCAATCCATCCAATAGTTGTCAAGATATTTCTCTCTGGACCGAAGTGTTGGACAGACAGACAAAATGACTAGCAGGGCGAGAAATATACGGATTTCCAATTTAAAAAGCACTGTATAATCAGCATTTGAGTATATGGCCCTGAGGCACTTTATTACATTCTGTTAATACTCCATCAAGTACATTATAATCTGTAAAGTGACACACACACACACACGCCCGTGTACACACACACACACGCATGCACACAGGCTATGAGTGGAAATCTGCTCATTAACCTGGATAATCCTTTATCTCATCAAGTGGTTGTGTGTGTGTGTGTGTGTGTGTGTGTGTGTGTGTGTGTGTGTGTGTGTGTGTGTGTGTGTGAGTGTGTGTGTGTGTGTGTGTGCGCGCACACTAAGGTAGATGTAAGGACCTTTGAATGGTTCTTGTGAAGTAAGACTTATGAATTAGTCATTTTGTAGAGAGAGAGAGCGAGAACAGAAGGTGAGGTAATAAAAAAAACATTCAATGAAAAGAATAACCTAGATAAGAATGTGACAGCAGCTAAACAGAGACACACAGATATATTACATGAGTGTGATGATGACAAGACAGTTGCAGGTTGCAAAGAGAAGGCTTTGATGTGTTTTGGTTGATTATGTGTAGTGTGCCCTCACTAATCATGTCATTTTGCTCGGCTCATCTCAGCAATTGCTGATGTCTTACAGCTCATAATGTTCTCTATTTTTACGGTGACACAACATTTCATATCAGCGGGGAGAGATAAAGAAGATATTCATATGTTTGTTGTTAAAAAATGAGTCTTAATCATCGAAGGTAGACACAGAAGACACGGATGTAATTGCTTTAGAAATCCCTTTTTAAGAGACACATATGAGATGTGCTTTGGAGTGATGGAAAACAGATGCGTATTTTGATATTGAATGTTTCTTGTTGATTGAAAAGGGGGAGAAATGGGGAAAACATGCCGAGCATGATGAGACAGGTATTGGAAGATGCCCACAAGCACACTTTCAGCCCTCACTGAGAAATAATCGAATAAGTTTAAAAACAAGCTGATAAAAAATGTAGTGTACGGCTGTCAGGCTTCCCTCCTCCTCGAACAAGAGTCATCCGTTTGTCAGTTATTACATGTATACTGCTTCCCTTGAAGCATCAACTTGTATTATTGGTAAGTTAAATATTAGTGACTATACTATATTTAACCAAGTACTATAGTGCAAGTTTGAGATACTTGTACTCGTACTTTGCAGATAAATGTCCCTGTACACCCACACAGGTGTTATTAATGGCTACGGCTGAGTAGACCTCTAGTCTGGTAGAAGCCGGGAGAAGCTGTGCTGGGAAATACGTGATTTAATCAAACTATATGCGCCACGAATGATGATTGGAAAGGTGCCCCACCCTAACAGGTTAATGTATCCTCATCCAAAAGGTTCTTATGATAATTCCAGTTCATTAATTTTCATAGGTAAAGCTACAAACGCTACATGAGAACAGCCTGAACAGGTACAACAAAATCCAGAGAGGAGTGAAGGAGATGTTAATCAAGCACAGCACTAATTAGGCAACATACATAACAAAAAGAGTTGTTGTGTGGGTTTACTTTCAAGTCATGATACCTGTTATTACTTATGAAATTGAAAACATTTCTATTGATTAAACATCCGCTCCATCTTTTCCAGCTGCAACATTATAATGCTACTTATACTTATGAGTAGTAACAAACAATAGCATATCATAATATAACACGTACAGGGTAGACTCGGCATGATGAGTACATTTTTCCAATATTAAGTAAATAATCTATAGATATTCTTCTACCACAGGATTCAGTACTTCAGTAACCCACATAGACCCGCTTTTATCATTTGTAGGAGAGGGGGATCTTTAGAGGGAGATGGCAGGTCAATGGTGCCATAAGTGATGTACATCCTCTGAAAGCTGGGAAGATTAGGTTGAGGTGCAGTTAGGTAGTGCATCAAGTTGTTTACATGAATGTGAAATAAAAAAAAATTAATTAAGTAATTGATTAATATAAATTGAGAAAAGAAAAAGTGTAAAAAAAGTTTAGACATTTTTTATGGGAATATATGATAGCCATTCACATGTTCACATAAGTTGCAACAATGTTTGAGTTGATAGCATTTATTTAAACAAGCAAAAAAGTATTTTCTTTAAAAAAAAAAAAAACACATTGAAACACTAAGACCTTGAGGAACACTGTAGAAAAAGCATGTTATGATTCAGTATCAAAAACTTTTGACATTTGGAGATTTCTGCAAAAGTTGCATTTTTATGGAAACTGCCTGATATTTTCTCATTTTTAATATACCAAGGAAATCCATACATCCTCTGAATGCCCAATGTATTTGTTTGTCGTTGTATAAGTATAATGAGGTTGCAATGAACAGGTCATTTCATACAGTGACGTCAGTGTACAGTGAGTTTTTTTCAAGTCTGAATCTCAACGGCTACTATGGAGACACACATTATCACACATTAGTACAATTGGGCTCATTGGATCCACTTAGCTTTTCAGTCATACCCATCCATCCATTCATTATCCATAATGATCGCCAAAATGTGGCCTATTTGGAGCGTTATTTAGCCTCCTTTGACACGCTTGGTACCAATGAATTCATTGGGTTGTCTAGTCTTACACATCAATATCTTCAGTAGCTCTGAGACTGAGCCCGCTACAGCTTCTCAAGGACAGTCATTTCTCAGAGGTTTAACTCACTGACCTTAAAAATTTGACATGTACAGAGACAACCTGAACTTTACTAAATATTGTAGTTCTCATACCAGCCCTACAATTGTACTTCCATTTTTTCATTGTTGGGTCACCGTTGAGGGTCACCGTTGAGGTTAAGGTCAAAAGCATCCATGTGTAATTCATATAATACTAGCTGTTTATTCTTCAATACGGATAAATAATTAGATATTGCAGATTGTGTGAGGCAACTCTACCAAATACTAAAAGTGTAATGCAGAAATTATAGGGAATCATTTATGATAATTACACCAACCATTGCAATCATTTTGACAATGATATCTGACATTTTTTTCTTTTCTAATTGAACCCCCAATTGTATTGTGTCCATACTGCAAGAACTATGAACTACAAATGCTCTTTACATGCTGTTTTAAGGGACTCTTTTTAGCTCCTCTTACAAGAGTAGGTACTCTCCCAGCACAAGAGGAATCGTAAGATACAGAAGTGTCTGGTGATTAGTGAGCCAATGCAGCACGGGAGCTCACACAGTTGCACAAAACACCCACTGAGCCATAGAACAATTCAACAACGTTGTCTATTCATTCATATATTACAAATAAAGCCAAGAGAGCTTGTTACAAACTTGCCACTTGCTGATCTCCCAGCTGGAGATGTGAGCGAGTGTCGCCTTATGTCACAAACAGAAAAATAGTCCTTGAAGGTATGTAGTTCTCCAGCGGCCAGTTCCTCTGTCCCCAGAACTGTTGTTGCGTGGCTTGTCCGAAAACGCCTATTTCGGAGAACACATACTCTATCATGTATGAGAATGTCCCCCTAATCATAAAGTGCAGATACGATATATGTACAGTATGACAGAAGGTCCATGCCCATATTCAGAGTGGATGCCTGTCTGTACACACCAGGCTAGCTTCTCCCAGGGGAAAAGATATTCAGGAATAATAAAAGACACAGCAGCTCCAGTCTGGCATTGTGAGATTTCCATTTCTCACCAAACGTCTTTCTTTTGGTCTGTGTGCGCCTGTTCTAGTGGCCAAGAGGGAAGATCAGCTCTTGTCATCATAAAAAAAAGAAACCCATGGGTTTTGCAGTCCTCACACAGCAGTAAGCCTGATCTAGGATGACCATCTCATTTAAGGGGTGAAATGGATCAGCCTTATCAGCACAGAGGCAGTGCCGTCCCAGTGGCAGGAGGAGGTTTAGAGGAGCTTTGGCAGGGTTACGATTCACCATACAACCTCACATGGTTTAGTAGTGTGTGTGCCATGAGGGCAGCTATTGAATTTGATACGTCACTGTGCATGCAGAGAATAAAGATGGCCTGTGGGTAGCTAATATTGAACACAGCAGGTTAAGAGAGTGGCAAATGTTGCCGTGGCATATTTTTGTGGAGACATGTTGAATGCTCTTTGTGCAGCAGCACCTTTCATTACATTCTTCCCATATGGTGCATTTTCACAGTCTCTGCTGATTGTTTGGCATCTAGTTACTCTGGCATTATATTCCACACTCATGAATCACAACAGCTGCCGTCTTCTAATATGGTTGTTTCGTGATGCTGTTCCGATTTTGATCTCTGGAGTCCAAAATCTGAGGAACTGTGCATGAAGCATGAACACTGATTATCTCAGTAAATAAAAACAGATGTTTTGTTTGGCTGCAATTTTACACTTTGTTTAACTGTTACAAACTGTACAAAAACTAATGTTGCAAGTTGTTGTATTGGCAAACGCAAATGAACAAAATCATTATACAAATATGACAAGTGAAAACGTTAACGTGTTGTCATTGTACTTTGCAGTGACATGAAAGGGATTGACATCAACTTAAATATACCATGTGTAGTTATTGACCCCTTGCAGTGCTATGCAGTTTTATTTATTATTTTATAAACACACATTCCTGCCAACGGTTTCACATTATTTCACTGATCTACAGGTGGCATTAATGCCCAGGACGAACAGCCATGAGCTAGCAATGGCAAGAAAGAACAAGACCACTAGCCAAGAAAACATGGATGTTATGTTTACGATGCAGGATTCAACATGTCTTTGTTTTTAAAAATTTGCTTTACAAATGATTCATGAAAAACGTAATGCATTCACCACATTTTTTAGAGCTCAATTATTCACACAAGGTGATACAAAACATTGTGTGTCCAAAAGACAGACCAACAAAGTCAGCAATTACCTGGTGGTCATGGTGGAGTTTTGTATTAGGAGTTGGTTGAGACCAAAACAGAGTTAAAAGCAGAACGAATATTGAAAATAGTTCAGAAATACATTGGAATGTGAACGTTGCTGCATGTCTTTAAATCTTTTCATCAATACGTTCAGCAAATCAAGTTGGTTGAAATGTCAGTACTGTATTTACAGCTGGTTGCGCTGCCCCCAAATGTGCACAACTCTGTAAATGGGTGTTGAAACAAACATTAATAATCTCTCTTTAACCTTCATTCATTATTTGGTCTTTAGTAGTATTTGGAAACTACAGATGCACAATGGAATCTATTTCTCATTATATCCTCAATCTTCTCACTTCCAGCTTGGTCAGATCCTGCGAAGCCCCTTCATGAAGTTCATTGCTCACGCTGTCTCCTTCACCATCTTCTTGGGTCTGCTTGTTATCAACGCCTCTGACCGCTTTGAGGGTGTCAAGAACCTGCCCAATGAGACCATCACAGACCACCCGCGACAGGTGTTCAGGGTCAAGACCACACAGTTCTCCTGGACAGAGATGCTGATCATGAAGTGGGTGTTGGGTGAGTCTTCTTCTCACACACTAATTCTCACACACTATGGCAGTGTTTAAAAATCTGCACAGTTGCAGCCAATTAAAATGCAGAAAGATAAGTCACTGTCGATGCAGATTCACCATCATGATAAGAAATAACCTTGATACAGAATGGTCAAGGCAAAAGGTTTCTTGATGGATTTCCTTAACATATGTAGCATATGGATGTAATGTATCAATTGGCAATGGAACAATTCATTCTCTTTTATATTCCAAAGATCAAATAGAGGTGTCCTGGTTTGTTGCGGCACAGGCCAGACTTGTTGAAGCAGTGGCCATGTTGAGTCCTAACGACAAGCTGAAGGGAAAGAGGAGAGGAGGTGCTGAGGAAATATCAGCGGGAGGGATAGAGACCAAAACAAAGAAAAATGATGGAAACATGGGGGCTGTTGGAGGACATGGATGGAAGTTAAGGGAGGGATGGAGTGTACGGCGTACGACAAGACAGGCATGAAGAAAAAGATAGACGGCTGTGAGACAAAGACATACGCAACAGATAAATCGCCCATGGCCATATCGGTCAGACCTCAGCTGCTTCCCATCTGCTGATGTGCTTCCTTTCATCTACAAACACACACATTTAATAGCATTATGTGAGTGGTCTGTATATGTCGGTGCACATATGCTCCTGTTTTTGTTTGTTTACGTGTAGTGGCACCATTCTTTGCCGATCAGCGGTAATTGTTGGCAGCAGGTGCGTGTGTGTGTGTGTGTGTGTGTGTGTGTGTGTGTGTGTGTGTGTGTGTGTGTGTGTGTGTGTGTGTGTGTGTGTGTGTGTGTGTGTGCAGAGAGTGGTGGCTTAGGAAGAGCAGAGTAATTCTAATTCCAGCAGCATGCTTTGAAGGCCCGGTAATTGTTTCAGAGATGATACTGATCAGAGCGCTTTTTCAGTAAGCAATTTTCTCCTTGTTTTGGCTCCAAATAGAGAATGGCGTGTGTGTGTGTGTGTGTGTGTGTGTGTGTGTGTGTGTGTGTGTGTGTGTGTGTTCACACCTGAGCTGTATAAAGCTTTTTTGTCAACATCTGTGTATGTGAATCTTTCTTTTTGAGCGTTACATTTGTATAAGTGCTTGTGAGAGCCTTCGTGTTTATTTATTATTTAAAAGTGCTTTGTCAGTCATAATTTCTTATCATAAACATCTCATCCTTTTCCTCTATTCGCATATTAAGCCTGTCTTCCTAAACATTTTGGACAGAAAGTCCGGAGCAGAACGTATTTTCAATGATGGTGATAATAGGAGGGTCATGGTGTGAGTTAAGGGCACTAGTGTTTGCATTTAAGCACACTTTCCTACATATTGGCTGTACTGGTTTTAAGATATAATTGCTGAACGTATAGCCTTATTTTAAGATGATGGCACTAGAATTTGCTTATTCAAGCACATTTTCCAACATATTATGTTTTAAGTATACTGTATTAGTTTTTTTCTGGAGCTGTACTGGTTAATCTTTGGATTCTTTGAGACTAGATATTTTAAGTTTTTACAAAATCTTGGCTAATGAAATGGTCCTGTTCTATTGGCAGATCCCTTTGTCTTTAAAATATATATTTCCATATTTCTTTTGACTTTT
Source organism: Taurulus bubalis (assembly GCF_910589615.1). NCBI lineage: Eukaryota > Metazoa > Chordata > Actinopteri > Perciformes > Cottidae > Taurulus > Taurulus bubalis. The sequence goes on from NC_136601.1 coordinate 13,869,994, forward strand.
TTCTTGTTTTTGAGACCTGACTTTTTGCAGGATGCATTTATTTGTATGTCCTCCTTCTTCAGGTATGATTTGGTCAGAATGTAAGGAGATCTGGACCGACGGGCCCAGAGAGTACATCATGCACCTGTGGAACGTTCTGGACTTTGGCATGTTGTCTATCTTTGTGGCTTCCTTCACGGCACGCTTCATGGCATTCCTTAAGGCGTCCAAAGCCCAGCAGTATGTGGACATGCACGTACCAGACGAAGACATCAGCAACGCCTTGCTGCCCGCCGAAGTCGCCTACTTCACTTACGGTGAGCAGTTAATAAAAAAATGTGATGGAAGGCTTTGAAGTACCAATTTCTCTGGTGTGTTTAAAAGAGATTGCTTTGATGAAGTCTGAGTTCCTGTATGTGGCGCTCTTTTCTTTGTTTTCTCTGCCATTGTGACAACTACTATTCATGATAGCTAAACACCTCTATTTATGTTCAATCTAAAATGTATATATATATATATATATATATATATATATATATATATATATATATATATATATATATGTATGTATATATATATATATGTATGTATATATATATATATATATATATATATATATGTATATATATATGTATGTGTATATATGTATATATATATATATATATGTATATATATATGTATGTGTATATATGTATATATATATATATATATATATATATATATATATATATATATATATGTGTATATATATGTATATATATATGTATGTGTATATATGTATATATATATATATATATGTGTGTATATATGTGTATATATATATATATATATATATATATATATATATATTAATTCAGCTCCACAAAATGTCAAACTTATCTACCAAAAACATGGAACAAGAAAAAGGCCTGTATAAGATAAAATATGAAAACTTTCATGAAGTATTTGTGTAAAAATGTCATGAATAAAAACCTGAGCTGGGACACTAGATGATGAGGGTGTATTTGTCATTTAAATAAGCATGCCATTATTGCATACTTAGTTCAACATGTTCACACATATTTGTGCACATGTTCTCCTGTTTGAGCCTTGGCTTGACTGCAGAATACCACATATAATTAGTGAAATTGATGTATGTAAGTAAGTGCAGAGATATATACCAAAACTGCTCTGCAGCATAATACAACCTGCTTCAGGCTGCTGGACTGTACACTTCTCAGTGCTGTCATCTGGTGGTCTGACTCTGTCATGACATACCAGTACCGTAAATAGATGAAAATGTAAATGAGGAGTGTCAGTTATGTTCATGAGCCGTTTTCCATATGTCTCAGAAAAATAGTCTTTCTTTCTTTTACTTTTTTATGTTTTTGGTCTTCACTTAACTCATCTCTTAACTCATTTTGTATCTAATTGTTTCATCTAGCTGCGTGTCTGTCTGCCTCTTCTGCTGCACCTCCCTGTTTTCCTCTCTCTCTTTCTCTCTCTCTCTCTCTCTCTCTCTCTGTCCTTACTTCTCCTTGGACACACTACCCCTTTTCCTTCGCCATCCCTCATCCCTATCCATCATCACTGAATCCATCTTCTTACTGTATCTTTGCCATAATTCTACTCATTAGGAACATCTATTCCAAACCAATTGAGTGCAGCTGGCAATATTTTCAATACTATATATATATATATATATATATATATATATATATATATAATCAATTGGATGTCAGAAAAGGTTTGTCATTCTAAATCCACAAATGCAGCTGTGGATGATTATTAGAAATGTAATTTCAACAGTAATTTTGGAGCTACACTTGTATACCTAATGCATCTGGATTTATTTAGAGTAAAATCTGAAATGGGCACCTATTGATTGTTCAAATTGGGGAACAAGTTTCTTTTGAAATCAGACAATTACAGAATGATCTCTGGTTTGATTCTGCAGTAGCTCAATCAGATGATACATTAACAGCTTACTCGGCCGCTCGTCTTTTTCTTTCTCCTCCTTCAGCCAGGAACAAGTGGCGCCCCTCAGACCCCCAGATCATTTCAGAAGGCCTGTACGCCATCGCTGTGGTGCTGAGCTTCTCACGCATCGCCTACATCCTGCCAGCAAACGAGAGCTTCGGCCCATTGCAGATCTCACTGGGGCGCACGGTCAAAGATATCTTCAAGTTCATGGTCATCTTCATCATGGTTTTTGTGGCCTTCATGATTGGCATGTTCAACCTGTACTCGTACTACCTGGGAGCCAAGTACAATCCTGCCTTCACCACGTGAGTAATGCATGGCTGAGATAGCAACTGGGATTAGATGTTGGTTATGTTTAAACATAAGCATTTACATCTTATACAAACACCAGCTAATGCTTTCAAAACACAGTGCAGCTATATGGAAGCCCTACTCTGATCGTAATTTATCAGAATTAATAGAAGAGAAATCTACTTTGCTATAACTCTCACATAAACATGTTCATTGTTTACTGGAGAAAGGGAAGTAAATTTGAGATATAGTTGATCATTTGTGAGGTGTCAATTGCAGATTCTGTCTGCAATTGGTATAATTTAAATGCCTAGATGATTTTGGATTTTTTTTATGTTATTAAATTAATGATGAGGCAAAGCACCGCTGCTTATTGAGTTGTTTTAGGTCAATATGGATGTGAGAGTAAAAAGAGTCTCAAAAGTTTTGGATTCCAGTCCAAACTATTTGGTGAAGTTTCTTCGAGGCACAATAACTTTCCCATTGTCCAATAACGAGCCAGGTTACGGGCTGTGAATTTTATCGACCAACTCTGATCTGTGAAGCAGGATTTAATACACCACTGAAGTGATTGACAGTAATATGATGGAGCCCATTGCATCCAAAGGACAAAAGTCATCTGTCTGTGTGCTCACTAGTGACTTTTGTCAAAGGAACGTTGACAATTGCCACGGCGAACATTAACCCTGTGTAAACCGCATGCCTCAGGCTCTGGCTCACATCATTTAAATCATTGGTGTACCCCCTGTGAAATATTCTTTCAGCCAAGTACCTGCTCACTAGTGCAAAGCATTTTTGGCTGAAAAAGGTGTAATACACAGCGTTATGCTAGTGTTTTTAGGATAATGAAATTGAATAGCTTACTGAATATCAAATTCCCTTCATGAAGTTACACTTTACTAAATTACTAATGCATTTTATATATATTTTTTTTTAAATCTCACGTACCCTGGTGTTCCTTTACGTAGCCCCATCCGAGAACCACTGATTTTACAGCATTCCTGTGTGGGAAATGCTAAAATACATTCTATAAAGCTCAGCATCATCCAGCATATTTTCACATGCAGACTTCCTTCAGCATTGATGTGAACCATTCAACAATAGTTTTGCATTTTGTCCAAGTCTATCTTCATACAATATCCACTTTCCATATGTACATTATCTTCCTCTCCTTACTGGTTATGAAGTAATCTCTACTTTATTAAGGGGGTCAGCAGTCTGAGTTAGACAAATCAAGTGGGACATACTATTGTTGTATTTGATAATTGAAAATCCTCTAAGCAAAATAGGAATGCTAACCGTAAGTACTCTAAGTGCACTTAACTTGCTAAAGTGCTGCATTTAACTTCATTATAAGGGAGCAGCCATTTAAAATGGCCAATTGCACAATTTAACCGAAGAGTCAATTTGCACTTAAAGGCTGAATTGCTTAAAACCAGCCCTACAATGCCTTGCATCTGTTCTTTCACATTAACATCAGCAACAAGGAATTCTAGCAATTTTACTGTGGAGTTTTTTTACTGACAAGTGGTATATCAACCTGCTTGTAAAGCAACTAACAGATTAAATAAGTCCTGCGACACATCAATCTGAATATCAATGTTTCTGCCACCTTCCTTAATTGTAGCATATCTGTGGGTCTGCATGCTCATCCTTTCACATCAGTTGCAAACAGAGTGATGGATATTGTCTTATATTTATATAAAGCTATCCAGCAAGTCTGTTTATCATCATTAATCTCAAAATGAAAACACTCTCTGAGGTCTTTCACTGTCACATATGATAATTCATTTTCTCAGAGGAAGACATCTGCAGATTTAAATAGATGACATTACACCATTTCTGCTCAATCCAAGAGCAAAACATTGCATTACAAGTTGGTCTACTCTGTAATTACATTGTCATTTACTGTTCTCTTCTTTGTAGCAGTTATGATTACCGTACAAATTAAATCTTGCACTCATAGATTTTGGGGCACCATCTCCTTCTGGAGGAAAACAAATTAAAAGGAATTCAATGGGTTGATAATCAATTAATGAGTCTCAATATCTCAGAAGTAAGTTCTGAGCTCATTGACCTTTAGTTCGAGCTTTGAAAGAATATTAAAACGACTTAGCAATAAATGTGTAATTCATTTATAATTAAATTAAAGAATAAATTGATTAACAAATTAAGAGGGATACCAATTAATTAATTAACTTAGTTTCAAATTGCAAATGGGAATGATTTGGGATAGTGAAGGAAGGATGTGATTTCCTATAAGATACCGGCGCTACTCTAAACTATAAATGTAAATATGAATAATTCAGAGCGCTGTCCGACACCAACTCTTGATCATATTAGAAGATGTGAGTTTCCTACTTTGTGCCCCGTAGTTCCCGAAGACCTTGCGGTAACCTTGCGGAAACAGAGTCAGGAAACAGTGGTCCTCAGCTGGCTTCAGAGGCGCAACAGTGGGGCCTCAGATTGTCTATTCGTCATCTCACAGACTCAGGAAACAGATCCACTCCTTTGGAATCATCTGTTGGGTAACTTTAGTGGGGTTATTGAATAATTTGAAGACTAGTACAGTGTAATTCAGTCCTACTGAAAATAATTGTCCTGTGTTACATTTTATTATTTGATCTGGTAAGGGTCTTCTTGACATTTGTTGAAACGAGAGAGAGGGGGTGATGGGTGTGCAGTTAATCATTAAGTGTCTTCACATCGTGCCGTTAACTTTGTTATCTTGTCTTGAGATCTTTCTCTGAGGACTGTAGACCGTCAACATGTGTCACCTTTACTGACTAGAGTGACAGAGCACCATCTGGTCTGTGGGAAGAGTCTCTGAGAAAGTTTATTCACAAACCCCCCTGCGGGGATGAAAGGCCAGTTCTGAGACACCAGAATATCTCTGCAATACCTACCCACAGTGGTAGGCTGACTCTAAAGAGTTAAATCCAGCCGGGTTGGTCCAATTTTACTGATCAGAGTGGAAGACTATGCAGTTTATCATCTGGTTTGTTAAGGTTCACACTTCCACAGAAAGCTTGGACTCAAGAAGTCTCATGTAGCTTTGTCTTTGTGCAAGTTGAGTACTGAGTCATCCTACAAGGTTAGAGAAATAGACGGGTTCAAAACCAATCTGTACATTCAGTAGAGCACGGTGTTTATGCTCTTCTGCATAATTTACCCTTTTAATATCAGTGAAGAACACACAGTGTGACTTGAATGATTGCCCTCAGTTAATGTTTCATTAACAGGCTTTCCAACCATGACAAACTGCTTCCAGGTGTCAACATCTGTCTCCCCAATTAGCATAAACCTTGTGCTGTTTGCTTGTTTGTTGTTGCTGGTTTGGAGTACTCCCAGTAGACCACGCAGTGGTTTGATGCACCATAGTTTGCTTGCATGAGGATGAAATCCTGCCTTTCCCGATTTGTTGATCCAGTTATTTTCTCCACAATAGAACCAGGCTTTAGGATTAAATAAGATAAAGTCAGAGTGACCTGGGAGCATTGCCACCACTTTGTTGTTTAGTTGATTGGGATTCAGTTTTTCTGGCAGAATTCACCACGCAAGACTGCTTGCCTATCCATCTGTCTGTTCCTCTTATCTGGTTATACACCTGTCTGTCCACCTGCATGTGCTTGTGTTTGTATGTGCACTTGATACATATGCATTTCTCTTTAGCATGTGTGTAACTAAGCTTCATATACACACTATACATTTACACACATTTGCATTGCATAATCAGGTCAGCAAGCTTAGAAATTGCAACCAGAGAGTGAAGTACATTTCACACCTACAGCTCATATGCAACATAAAAGTAGATGGAGTCAGCTATCAGGTGCAATAACACCACATACCCTTATATCTTATATTTGTGCAGCCTCAGCTGTTTGTCTAAATGCACCAGATGTTTGACCGCCATCTTCCTCACATTTTCCTATCACCTGTGAGACATGTGAATCCTGGGAGCAATTTCCAAGTTTAGGATCCGCTGAACATTCACCTTAGATAGACTCACTGATCCTAAAGGTTGTGTGATCGGATTTTTAGTGGGAGTGTTCTAGTTCCCCATGCGGACTTACCCTGCACCTCTCTGCTGTGCATATACAGTATAGCTCCTCTGCTGAGCCGAAGCACAGGGGTCTTAGAAGCTGTGAGTTCTGCTTGGCTGCCCACATGGAGCCAAGGATCCAGGCAACGTGATGAGCCGACAAACAGAGCAGCGGTGTGAGACAGAGTTCCCTGACAGAAAAGATAGATAGACAGGTAGAAATCTTGGTCACAACCCGGGAGTCAGACATAATGAAGACCTCTCAAAAAGCAAAGGACAAGTATAGAAAAGACCCGCGCCCTGCAGATAGCAGTCCCTTATCGTCACCATTACGGTCATTTCCATCATGAATGTACAATCCAGCTCTGCACATTGTCTGCTTATCACTTGCCTCTCTTCTTTAGAGATCAACATCAAGGCTGATTTACAGAAATCTGCATTAACACACCCGTGGTGATAATAATAGAAAAGTTTCTGCTCATCTTAAAACCTCTGCCTGCATTTCTTGTCAGATTAGGGTTTTTTTTGCAAGACAATGTCCCTGCCTTTTCAGTTTCCTACTATGGCAATGGGAGCTGTATTGAGACAGCATGACAGAAAGCCCCTTAAATTATGTTGTTGTTGTTGTTGTTGTTGTTGTCAGTCTTGCCACTAGGGGTCAGTCATGCTCTAAATCTTAACAAGCCTGGAAATGTGCAAAGAGACGGTGTCATCCCTTTTCACCAATACATTGTGTATATGTGTTTTAAAGAATTTGCGGTCCCTGCACTGTGATAAATGTTTGTGTCTGAGCATGTTTATTTTTCTGAACCTACTCAATTCAATTACAAACTATAACGGCAATATGTTTAGTATGACTGTCAATGGTCTTGTGTGCAAATTGAGTACAAAAGGCTCGTCAATCCCTTTTCTCTTTTCTCTCTGTCATAGCATGAGAACATGTGCCAGAGTGGATGTGCGTGCTTGTGCTCAGCTCTTTGTGTGTTGGGGCTGTGTGACTTTAGCTATCTGACAGAGCTTGTTTGATGGAGGGCAGAAGAAAGGGTGGGTCTGATAGCTCTGATACAGGAAGATGAGGAGGGAGCCAGGGGTAGGTAGTAATGATACTCCAGGAGGGGCCACTCGGGCTGTGGGCCAGAGGGAGGGATGTGAGGGGAAGGACACAGACACGCACATTCACACATCACACTTCTCGCTCACTATGTATTTTGAGAGTCATATGCAATAACAGACGCTGAGGTAGGCATAGACAAATGTATGTACACATCAATTCACACACACGCTTATCAGGATTCTGAATTGGACAGCAGTGGTGGAGCAGTGGACCTGTCTCTATGAGAGAAAGAGAGAGAGAGAGAGAGAGAGAGAGAGAGAGAGAGAGAGAGAGAGAGAAAGAGAGAGAGAGAGAGAGAGAGAGAGAGAGAGAGAGAGAGAGAGAGAGAGAGAGAGAGAGGTGAAGGCAGTTCAGAGTAATAGAAAAATACATAAAATCTAAGGGAAAGCTAACGGTACTGTAACATATGTATATGCAGAGGATGGTGTTTTTGGCTTGGCTGTTTGTTCAGGCAAAATGTGGGAGAGCAGCCGGGGCGCAGAGACAAAAGAGGAAAACGAGGGAGAGGATGAGAGAAGGTCAAACAGACAAAAGCTCAGCCACACATGCTCAGCACAGGATTAAATGGCACTACATTTGTAACCATTTGAATAGGTGGGAAGAAATAATAAAATAACTTGTATATTATGTGTATATTTTGCCAGCTGTTGTATTTTACCCAGCAGTTAGTTATTAGTACTTTTTGCTTAACTGTGCTTTTTTATGTTGGTTATGTTTCTTTGGCAATATGAGCCTTTATAATGTATGTTTTTTGTCCTGGCAAGACAGAAGGCATATCATACAGCCAAGAACAAAACAAAACTGTAATACAATGCAAATGAAGAGGGACAGAGAGACAGGAGAGGGAGGGCAGATGGTTGAGACGGAGTCGGAGGGAGCAAACGAGAGAATGCATTAGCTCTGAAGGCAAGGCAGAGGTGCCGTGTTCAGCCTTTCCCAGTCAAGCACATCTGAATGACAAAATGAGGAGAGGAGACACATTGCAATTAATTTCAGACAGAAAAACAATACATCCATGTAGTGTGACCAATATGGGCTCTTAAATGTCATTGCTCGAACCAGTAGCTTTAGAGGTTGTGCCAAAATTTACATTTTCTTTCAACAAATTCTTCCATTACGATGACAAAGGATTTCAAACATTCAATTTCCCTCTTAGTGAGACGTAATCCCTCTGAAATAGCACTGAGGCCATCATTGAATTGAAATTCATTCCTTTAGTTGAGAGTAGGGAGATCTCATATGGTCATGGCAACTCTTCACTAATGATCATTAGATCATCACATGAAGATGTAATGAACTATAAAGACACTGATTCCTCATAGTAGCTTTTTAAAACAACGGGTCCCTCAAACTGGCTTCTAATTGTCTGTTAACCAACGTTAGCTCCATGAGTTTGTTTGAAAAACCTATCCCTGGCTGAATCTTTAATGTTTCCAACTAACTCCCAATAATATGAGTCTTAAATATGCACATACTTGAAGATGTGCTAAATGCAGATGTCCAAGACAAAAAGTCAGCCTTCTCACCAGAAGAGAAACCATGTAAAATACATGAAAATAAAGTATTAGTATTTGCAATTGCTGTATTTCACTGTAGAGGGTAAATGTCCCAGCATTATAGAACAAAAATCATATTATTTCTTTACAAATTAACCATAGACACATTGTAAACGTATATATCAGGTAGCAGGTTTGGCTGTGCTTGCTGTTGTGTAAACTTCCCCAAATCATTTTCTTCTTGGTTTTGTCAAGGCCAATAAAGACACCAGGGCACAAAGGAGGGCTGCACACTCTTAACCTCGGAATTAATATTTTATTTCTCTTTTTTAAGGGATTGTTTTGATCTGTAAGATCATCCCCAGGCCTGAACCTCCTGTGTGCCCTGCAGTTGTATTGTTTGTCCTGCACCTCGGTATCTCTAATAAAGACTCCCTGGGTATTGCCTGACTGTAGACCCATGCACACTGCCTCGATATGTGGATAAATCCTTGACACATTACTGTAGATAAACTATAATTCAACATTTGCTGTTCTATAGAGGGGTTTGACTGGCTGATGTCACACATGATTATAGATTAGAAAACTGTATTACTCCCCAGTGGGGAAACTCATTTGTCACCAAAATTCATACAGAGAACAACAGACAAAGTCCACATAATAGTAGCCGAAATCAAAATCATCCCAACGCAATGCTGATGAAGACGGCACAGATTAACAGAGACAGAAAAACAGACCGCAAGGGAGCAAACAAATAAAAAAGTTGATGTTGTGTTTCATTCAGTATCAAAACACTCTCTAATTGCTCTTCTTGTGGTGTTGTACTCCCTGCTTAATAAGAATTCTCACAAGTTGCCTAAAGACACACATTAAAACGGCATCCTTTTGTGTTTCTCTCTTTCTGCCTCATTTTGTATTTTGTTACTAAAAAATATGCATACACTTATAAACAGACACACTCATGAGAAACACACATCAGTATTTGTTCATTTTCTTCCGTTTCTTTTTCCTTCTCTCTTTTTGTCTTTCTATCAACAAAACACGCAGGCAGGGTAGCCAGCCAGCATCTCTCAGGGGCAGCGTTCATTCATTCATTCATTCATTACAACTCAAAGTGGGCAAGCCCCTGCTGTCGCCATGGTGACAATCATTTTGGTGCGACAGATAGAAAGTAAAACTAATTTTAATATTTAAAGATGTTTTCTCTATAGTTGCCTGTCTGACTGACTACTTGTCTGTCTGCAGGAGAGGAGAAGAGTGGAGAAAAAGGAGAGCGTTACTATCTTGCTCCTCATGACTGAGGAACAGAGCAGAAGGCTGGATGCAGCCATTCACAAAGTCTACATATACATGTACATTCGTCCAATGTGATAGTATTGCTGCAGATTACACAAAGAAGAGAAATCTATGAGGGTAAAAAAACAATGAAAAAACAAAAGTATAAATCAAACAAAGAGATTGAGTGACAGAAATGACTAAAAGCTGTTGGGATGAAAGAGAGGGAGATAGGGTGATGCTTAGAAAGATATATAAAAGCAATGGCAATGAGAAAATAATGAGAAAATGGGTGAGAGAGATAGAGAAAATGAACGAGAGGCAGAGAGAGAGGAACTAAGACAAACTTGAGGCGTAAAGCAAGAGAGACATAGAGCTTGTCTCTGGAGGGAAGATTTGGGCCTCTCTGTGATTGGGTTTGGACGGCTCCTGCAGAGCCAAGGTGACTCACCATCCCCCGCAAACACAGACGCACACACAGATGCACACAACGCTGTATATGTGGCGTGAGTATGTGTGTGTGGTAGAGAGAGAATGAGTGGTACCAGAGTAAGTTCTTTACTGTCAGTGTCCTGTGGTTGTATTAAGCCGTCCTGCTGCGTGCAGCCTATTGGGAGCTGTCACTCTTAATAACAGATAATAACACACTGTCCATCTCTGTCTCCAGATGCCCACTGTCCGTGCTGATTCACTGCCTGTTGTACGATGATCTTATAACACAAACACACACAAGTTTGAAATCAAATCATTGTTCTCTTACGTTGAAAAAAAAACGTGTATATCTCAGTCACAGGTTATTGCATGATGCACACATGACTAGTGTCAAGACACATTTAAATATATCAATGATGTTTATCTCCAAAAATACATTTTGAGATGACTCTCCTTGTGGAGAGTCATCTCACGCAGATTTCAGTAAATCAAATAAGCAAAATATGAGCAAAACAAATGACTCGACGGCTGCTTGTGCGTCAGCTGTATCCAGCAGGGAAGAAGACCCTCTCACCTCATGTATACTTGAATGATTAATTAGCAAAGTCATATCTCTGTTTTTATTTATTTCCTTAAATGGGGAGGTGTGATGTATGTAGTCATGCATACAGTATTATATAGATGGGCGACTTGTAAGCTGCAGGAAGGGGTTCACTTCCAGTCACACATAAAATGACATCCAAAGTTTTAGAACTTTAAATTAAGCCAGCAGTCTGCCCAGGCGAACAGATGAACAGTGGATATAAATAGCATCTATGTAGTGTGTGTACTTTGAATTGTGTGTGTGTGCATTTGGGCCAGCGTCTGGTTTAATGGCACATTAATGTTCCCTGGAACGAAGCCCTTCATCATTATCTACACTCAGATTTTTTGGGGGGAACATAAAAATGTAAATTGCATGAGCCTTTCACACAAGTAGGAAGGAGAGCTGGGAGACAGAATCATTTGATTAAAAAGATAATTGGGATATACCGTTATAGAGACCAAATAATTGTCGCCTTTTTATTTTGTTTCCTTTGTCAAAGCCACAGGAAAAAATAAATGTATCTTGTAAGAGAGGCTCCAGATAAGTGGTGAGGCATTATTTAAAGAGAGGAGGTTTAAAAAAGGTTTTCAAGGCGAGGCGACAAAAATCACCCTCCTCAGCTCTCTTGATTGCACGATAGGCTGGTGGATGTGATGTGACTAGTAAGTGAGAAGATGGTATTGCTGATATCATCCTACACTGATAGTCTTGCAGCAGTCTGAGGCCATCCATTACAGCAACACAAAGAAGAACTATGAAGGTGTGTGAATGTGCTTCTGTTTCCACATGCCTCCAGTGCTAAAGACACCGAGTAATGTACCTGAGCAGGGAATTGAATCCCTCTGTGTTTGTTGTTGTCCGAGCTTCTCTAAGTTTTGTTTACGTAAACAGCTGGCCGTGTGACCCACTGGTAGTTTATGGTCGTCGCTCTGCAATTTTAATTGTGTATCAGCCGCCATCCCGTCTAGTGTACCCAAAATGTTGTGTCAACCTGAGCTCGCTCAAAGAGCATTTATTTATCCCTTTATTTGTAGAGCTGTCTGCTGTACGTTTTCAACACCACACCTCTGGTTACATTGCTCATGTGTCATACACCATAGCTCTCACGGGGTCAAAGACCGTGTCCGAGCCATCATTTAATAGCCATGGTGGAAGTATATTCCAGTGCAAACTCGGTATGTAGAAAACTTGCAAAAGTATCAGTCGAAAATAATTGTTTGTTCAGCTTTGGAAAGCGCTAGTACTTTTGATCCCTGCAGTCCATACATGTAGAACTTCATTCACTCAAAAAAGTGTTTCCTTTGAACATAGTGGTTACGTTTATCTAAACTACAATCGAAAAACAATTGAGGGAAGAAATTTCAAGGAGAGGGTTGGTGAGTGTATTTTTATCTGATTGAGAAAATATGCTGACAAAGCCTTTGTCTTTTGTGGTTTTGAAATAGTGACTGATTTATGGTAGCAAGTATGATTTTGCATGTCCAATGTTCAGCATTCAGTACAAAGCTCTGTGCACAATCTCACAAAGTATTGACATACAGGTTAGCAGTGCTCATAGGCATGATATCATTAGGACGTCCATCATGTTTGGCAAGTTATCAGAGTGGCAATTTACATAAACACAGAGAAATCAATGAAAATGGAATGATGCTATTACAGGATAAGGCTATACATATATCTACCGACCAATAATCATGCCACAGGTGCACAGAGAATAGTGACATTATGCAGACACTTCAAGGCCATTCTGATCCAGGGAGTCATTGAAAGGAAGTGTTTTTAATGAGCAACAACAATGAACAAGGTTGTTTTATGCAAAAGGTGATTCAAAGACTTTGAATTCATTACAGAGTTTCAATTGTCTATTTCTACCTGGAGGAAGCATCATTGTGTTGAGTTAGAGAGAGAGAGAGAACACACACAGATCAGGTCTTGAAGGTTGAAGTGTGTTTTTGTTATGTATCTGCCTATAAGGTCAAAGCTGAAGTACCCAGATGAGTCTCTGTTTCATGTGTGAGTGAGCTGAGAGAGGTGTGTGTGTGTGTGTGTGTGTGTGTGTGTGTGTGTGTGTGTGTGTGTGTGTGTGTGTGTGTGTGTGTGTGTGTGTGTCTTTGTCTCTATGCATGCAAGTTTGTGCTTTTTCTCTCTGTGCCTTCACTTAGCTCTCTGCTTACCAATGAAAATGTGTCTTTCTGAAAGAAATGAAGTTGGAAGACACCCACAGCCTCAGAGCGGGAGCCTACAGATCTTCTCTCCCCAGAGCCTCCTTCCACCTCCAACCCCTCCAGCAATCCAGCCAGGCAGCTCCCCACCCCCCTCTGTCATCTCAGTCCCATTCTTGCCACTCATGGAATATTTAACGACAGACATGCGCCTGAATGTCAATAGTGACGGGTCTTGCAGCTTTATGCTGTTTTACCTTGGGTCAGTGTCGGAGGATGAGCCCTCAGGTTGAACAGATATATGGCCGTCGACCTCAGGAAAAAGCTCACTACATTTTTTTAGAAATGTAACAACATTTACAGAGTTAGACGTTTTCTTGCCTAATTGTCGAAAAACGGTCTCAGAAAGTTGAATTCATATTCATGACTCAAATTGAACTGAGGACAGTACATTTGATCACCATGAAAAATGTCTTTTGAATGAGTTTAATAAATCTTTCTTCATTTATCTTTTTCGACAGTGGTCTTAAAAAAAAAAAGACCATATCCACATAACATTTTAAGTTATGGCATGAAAAACAAACCTTTATTGTTTCCCCATTAACTGCTGTGATGTTTCAGTATGTCTTTCCAGTAAAGGTCAGCATAATGCTGCGTTCACACCAAAAGTGTTGCGAATTTTTCTTCAATGCACAGACGCGATTGGTTGCGAATAACACAAGTTTTCGCCGGGTGACAAGCAAATGACGCTTGGGGCGAAAAATTTGCATAGCGCTGAGTTGCGAAAGAATATCAGCATTCAAATGCTCTGTCCGGCGCTGAATCAAACTGCTGCTGGTCCGCCCAAAGTAGCAAGAGTCGGTGAAATCCACCGAGCTGTATGCAGCTACAGATAATATTATGAACCCAGACACGAGGGCGTCTGATGCTCCGACGTTGGTGGAACATCACACAACACACAACAACAAGTATAAAGCAGAAATAGTGGTTATTTCCATGGTGGATGGCGGAAATGGTTACTGTTTTTACGGAGATAAGCCACGCCCCATTTCCGGTGCAAGTGACGCGAATGATGCAGAAAAGTCTACAGGCTGAACTGATTTCAAATGATCTCTCAAATGCTGAATTCCCTTTTACCATTACCTGCTTTTTGTTTTTTGCAGAAGTCAGACATGTTGTCATGTGTGCAGTTTGTGTGTGTGTGTGTGTAGGCGTGTGTGTGTTCGTGTGTAATAGGATAATGGGATAATGTGTTCAAATTGGACATGACTCATCAGGTATTTCATCAGTGCCACCTCATAAACCCCCACGACATTAAAATGCATTTTGTGTATTTGTATGTGCATGTGTTTGAGTGAGACTAGCACTGTGCACTTTATGTGTGTGTTCGCTGTCATGTACTTTTTTCTGACTGCCACATCTTCTCTCTCTTTCCTCACAGGGTGGAGGAGAGTTTTAAGACTCTTTTCTGGTCGATCTTTGGGCTGTCTGAAGTGATCTCGGTGGTTTTGAAGTACGACCATAAGTTCATTGAGAACATCGGCTACGTGCTGTACGGAGTCTATAATGTCACAATGGTGGTCGTCCTCCTCAACATGCTCATTGCGATGATCAACAGCTCGTACCAGGAGATAGAGGTACATAAATAAGATGGCCAGTCAATATTGAAGGTTATAATACTGTCAACAAGTCAATAAGGATCATTGTCTGAGCACATCTGAGCCTGCAGGAGAATTACAGAGTGAGTTGAAAATACCACAAGCCTAAGAAAATCCATACAATGGAAGAAAGGTGCACTCATCAGACCGCAGGTCTCCGCCAGTTGTGTCCGCAGTGACCACTGCTGTAATGTTTGATTGAGTAAACACAACCCAAAATTGTCTAACCCCCCCTTCTAGACCTAAAGCGTATCTCACACCTGAGGTCCACTCGCACGTCTGACGCAACAGACACGTTCTCATTTTAATCTATGCAGCTGTCTGCACTGGTTTCATGTGAGTCGACTCAAGGTTTCGACTCAGAAGCCACTGATGATGAAAGTGTCTGATCCAGCGTCACTGGTTAATATTAGTGGTGAAAGAAGTACGAAGATCTTTTGCTTAAGTAAAAGTACTAATACCACGATTAAAAAAACACTCTGTCAAGTAAAGCCCTGCATTCAAAATCGTTCTTAGATTAAAGTATGTAAGTATATATATATATATATATATATATATATATATATATATATATATATATATATATATATATATATATATATATCCGTAGACAGACAGGCACATACGCACACACTCAAGCAAACAACGGAATACATAATCTCCTGGTGGAGATAACAAAAAATACACAGAGATGTAAGTTAAGAAGTCACTAGTTTTCTTTCAATGCACACTCTGTCTCTGCAGGAGGATGCCGACGTAGAGTGGAAGTTTGCCCGAGCCAAGTTGTGGCTCTCCTACTTTGACGAGGGCCGCACCCTGCCCGCCCCCTTCAACATGGTTCCCAGCCCAAAGTCCTTCTACTACCTGGTCCTCCGCATCAAGTCCTGTCTGATACGCCTCTGCAAAGCCACCAGCCATCGCCATAACAATGAGCTGGAGTTGGGCATGCTCAACTCGCAGGCCAAGGTCAGGGTCACGACCCCTTTGACTACTTAGCTTGATTTCAGACGCAAACATGCATTGTTCTCTGTGAAAGGGAACAACAAAAGGGCTGATTATTTTTGATATTGTGTCGATTTAGTTGCAGTAGCCACTAAATAATAGTGTTTCTCTTCATGTCAGTATTATCATCCTTTCTAAATGCTTTGATTAAACTATTCACAATTTTTGGGAGCCAATAATTACAAGTTAATTACTGACAACATGTAACTTGTTTTCTATGTATTTATTTAAAGAGCATTTTGCCATGTTAGTACTTTCCATCTAGAAATTCCTCTTTTGCAGGCTCCTTCCCAGCTAAATCATGCAACATTTTGTTTCCTGTGTGTTTGTGTGTGTGTGTGTGTGTGTGTGTGTGTGTGTGTGTGTGTGTGTGTGTGTGTGTGTGTGTATATATATATATATATATATATATATATATATATATATATATATATATATATATATATATATATATATATATATATATCAGATATCTACCTGCGCATTCAGTGCTGTCTCTACAGCTGAAAAATCTAATCACCTCATTATGACGCCACAGCTACCGGTTATTATTTGTTTCTTGTAAACACATGAAGCTCTAGCGTAAATTCAGACTGGAAGACAACCGCCTCGCGCTCGTAGGCCTCTTCTATACCGGAGATCACCGTCAGAGGAGTCACAGCTGGGCTTTTACATGTTCTCCCTCTAAAGGATTGTCTACCGATGGTCCACCAAAATAAAATGAGTGTAACTATTTTATTATAAGAATAAGAAACTATTGCTTGAAGAAAATAGCATGGGCCATTTAACACAGAATCAATCTTAGCGCTGGTCTTGTCCGAAGGCATTTCCTCTATCTGATTCCTTGCCTCAAATGGCTCGGACCAGTGCCTCAGATAAGCTATTAGTCAGGCCTGCCTCTACTCAAATGCCTGAGCAGGTTTCGGATGGGGACAAGATGGGTTACACCCCGCTGCCTCTGTGAGCTCCTGAAGTTCTCTGCAGCTCTGACAGTTTAACTGCAGAGCCAAGCAGGTTCAGCAAGTGATCGATAATTAAACTCAAACTCAACCTCAGTGCAGCGTTGAGAATGTCAAGTGAGATTTAGAGAAGACAGCGTGATCTTTCTGAATCATCAATTTATTCCTCTCGGTCTTTTGGTCCATGTTGGATGTTGGATATCCACCATTTAAGAAAGCTGATGCGCTAAATTAAAGCCAATTGTGTTAGTGTCAAAGCAGCATATATTCATGAGATAACCAAGTAAGTTGTAGTTTCTTAAGTGAATATTTCTTTCATATCTTAAAGGTAGTTGGGATGATTTATAGCTTGCCAAAAGCAAATAGATTTAATTGCAGTTAACTTGAGTCAGCAGAGGCCATCAAAGCATGTTATTGATAGGGACTAGATCACAGAATGCAAAACAAAGAGATTTGAGCTTTGTCAATTGGGCTTTGGTAAACCTCTGAATAAAAGTGTTCCTCACATTCATATGAAGCTGAAGCAGTACTTCCCATCTGTTGTGTGGTTCAATGAAGCAATGAGTAGATCAAAGAAATTAATTTGCCTCTCTACTGCAAATAATTAGTGTTAGTTGTCGGTGTTCTGTGTTCTACAAAGACACAAAAAATGACTTTACATTATGTTCCTTCAGTGAGCACAAGATGAGTTTCTCTGAAATACAAAATAAAGTCAGTGAGAGCCCAGCTGAATGGTCTCTACTTTAAGTGATAATTGATTCTCTGTTAGTAGGCTACATACAGTATTGTGGGTTGGTTGAGGTGTTGTATCATTAACTTCAGAAAAGTTTTTCCCTGATGTGATTTGACTTTAGTTCTTTACTTTTGAGCTTTGATAATTCTTTTTTAAAAAAAGCAAAAATGTACATTTATCCTTTTTCTTCTACGTATCCTGGTTCCGGGTCGCGGGGGCAGCAGCCTTAGCACGGTATCTCAGACATCCCTCTTACCAGCAACATTATCCAGCTCTTTCTAAACCCGAGGCATTCCCATGCCAGACGAGATTTATAATCACTCCAGTGTTTTGGTCTACCCTGGGTTCTCTTACGCATGGGATGTGCCCAAAAGAACTAAAAAGGGAGGTTGTCCAGGAGGATCCTGAGCAGATGCCCAAAGCACCTCAGCTAGCCAGTTTCAACGTGAAGTAGCAGCGGCTCTAATACAAGCTCTTTCCGGATGTCTGAGCTCCTAAACCCATCTCGGCTGAGCCCAGACACCCTATGAAGGAAGGGCACATGTAGAATGTCCATGTTATTTGTTATTCATTATTAAACTTTTGAATCATCAGGCTATTATGTTGAGAAAGTTCAACGCCTCCATAGCTTTAGTGCATATAGCGCAGCAGCTAGTTGTGTATGTCCACACTTGAATTAGAACTTGTCACTGCAACACCAAAATGACACACAAACTACACAGCAAGGTCGTGGTTCGTTTTGCTAGCATTGCCTCATCCGACACCCTCAAATGCTTTCATTACAGAAGATCACTCAACCCTGAAATGTGATGTTAACACTGGTCTGTTTGTATCTCACTGTTCCAACAGGATGAACGCCTCAGGACTTATCCACGCCCGGGAGAAGAGTTCATCCCCCAAAAATCGAGAAAACACCCGACCAGATACCAGGTAAGACAGGGAGCGAAGGCTGGCTGGAGCAAAGATGAGCCCAAGCACAAGCGGGGAATCTCAGAAAACATTTACTAGAAGGGACAAGAAATAATTAAATGAGAGGGAGAAATGATAAGGCTGAGGAATATAGAACAAAACAAAAGTGTGAGTGGCTGGAGAGTGATACAGGATGACAGGAAGAGAGATGGAGAGAGAAAAATGTGAGGGTTGAAAGAGGCAAAGAGACTGCTATGAAAGACATAGGTAAGGAAGAGTGGGCTAGGGAGATGAGCTGGAGACAACAGAGAGGAAAGACGTTTCCAAGAGATTGGATGAAAGGGCATCGACTGAAAAGAAGGCAGGTTTGAACAAGTGATTGCGAGTGAAAGAGGGAGAAGAGGAACGGCAAAAGGAAAAAGAGAGACACTGAGCAGAGGCTGAAAAAGCCTCTAATGAGCTGTTTGTGGGAGATGGAAGGCAGGCACTCAGTAAATTAGCTCAAATATCACGCTGAGAAAGGGAAGAGACGCTCTCCTCCTGAGTCTGCCCTTCACCTTTTCCCTGAGGGAAATCTAACTTCCTTCACAGGTCGATTGTGCTTTTCTCCCAACCCTCGCAGATTGTGTGGGGTTTCACGCACACCCCAGGCATGTGGATGTCACATAATAAGACATTTATATGTGTGGTGACAGATATAGACTCATTCAGATTGCCTACATGCAGAAATTGACTGCGTGAGCCTTGGCAAGAGCTGCATGACACCCTGTTGACTCCAGATCAATACTCAATATTTCACACACAGTCTCCGAGACACAGTGCTGCTCTCTACGTGTGTGTGTGTGTGTGTGTGTGTGTGTGTGTGTGTGTGTGTGTGTGTGTGTCTATGTGTCTATTTAATCTCCTTTCCTCTCCTCCGCTTAGAATATCATGAAGCGCCTGACTAAGAGGTACGTGCTCAAGGCCCAAGTGGACAGAGAGAGCGACGAAGTCAATGAAGGTAAAACTTCCCTCCTCATTATGGCCCACTCTCATTGTGTCATTATTTGCTCAGTGCATGTGAGATGATGTCAATTAAATGAGGTATTTCTGTATGTCAAAGTATTGTTTGTACTGTTTGACTGTTTGACAGTACAGTTTTGGGGCTTTACCGACGAGGGCTTACCGCTACATGTCTGTATTTGCTCAGGTTCACGTGTCCTGATTGTTGTGTCCGTTTGTGACTGTGTTGTAGGTGAGCTGAAGGAGATCAAGCAAGACATTTCCAGCCTCCGTTATGAGCTCCTGGAGGAGAAGTCCGATGCTGCTGGAGAGCTGGCTCTGCTCATCCAACAACTCGGCGACAAGTTTGGCAAGAACACCATGAGACACTGACAGGACTCGCGAGACGGAGAGAGAGGGTAGGAGGGAGGAAGATGTGAAAGAGGGTGAAATCAGTAGGAGGGGGAGGCAGAGAACAGGGCCAGGGAAGGAATTTTTAAGACCTTTATGGTGGAAGCAGGATGTTTATAAGTTAGACAGGGATGAAATTGGAGCAAAAGTGTGAGAGAAACAGACTGGGCACAGAGTAATAATTTGATAATTTCATGCAGATGGCAATGGTTTTGTATTATGCAATGACCAATTAAGGAGGAATGTGAAAAGAACATAGCTGCAACTGCACGAGAGCATGAGGTCGTAGGGTCAGAGGTGAAGTAAACTCAGTTGAAGGGGCTTTGTGTTGACAGTTGAAAAGGCAACGTCTTCAGGGAGTCAGAAAAATATAAAAATACATTTAAATAAAGAAGCCACTGTTTTTGACACCAGAAAAGCTGGCTTTGCTTCTATGTCTTCACTTTGTCAGGACAAGCATAGTGACACCTGTTGAGATACTGTACTCTACTTTATACACCAGGCTATCTAATTAATGAATTTCCATCCACAATGCACAACTTGATCAGGAGTCAGATGATTCAGGAAAAAGCAATGGAACAGTGTAGGATTTATACACTAATTTGAAAGTCATTAAAGCTCTCTCCAAAAATGCAGTCAATGACCTTTGCATGTCCACATAACACACAGTGTGGTGGTGAGGCATTCAGTATTGCAGCTCCTTGAGAGCTGTCTCCAAGAGATCTCATGTTAGTAGAAAATTACTTTGTAGAGTTCCAAAAAAGGGCAAAAGTATTTTACCTCACTTAGAATTATTTAAATACAATGTACTAAATAAGCACACGCTGCCAGAAAGCAAGCGAGTATGGGTTATTCATGAGGAGCAAATACAGGATAAAAAAACAAAAACAAATGGGTAAATTTCACCCTCTCCCACTTTGTTATAAAGTCGAGGTCTCGTGCTTATTTTATCACTTTAGGATGAAGGAAATGTTAAATAGTACCAAGCAAACTGTTGTGGGTGTTCTCCTTTTCATTGTGCCTTTGCAGTACAAAGTGTTTACTAAAACAGTAGCCAAAAAGCGAAATGACCTCGAGAAGTTGTGTTTACAGTTTTAAAATGCAGGAGGTCAGAGCTTATTATCAGCACATGAAAGCAGAGAAATTCCGTCTGCTCGCTTTAGGGCAACCAGACGTTTGTGACATGAGAAATGTGGGAGATATAGAGATATAAAGATCTGGGATTCTGGAACAACAGTGCAGTCATTTGGTTGTAAAACATCGGGATTGTGCTGCAGAGGCTGTATGGAGTCATTTTATGGTGTTGTTTTTCTTTTGGAGACTTAAAGCGCTGCACTCGCTAACGTTAGACTTCACCTGTGATTCGACTGACATGGAGAAAAGTAGGTAATAGCTGAACTGTTGCTTTAACTAATATTAGATATAGAGAAAATGTGATCCTGTAATAATGCAGTTTGATCAACTGCTAATTCTGCCCACTAGATTTAAGATGTATTTTTATTGTGAAGTTTAGAATTGTATCTACAACAACCAATACACAGATGTAGATACAAATAGGGTGCTAAAGATTATGTTGACCTGTGGGATCAGCCACAGTATCGGTCCATCATGTAGAAGCAGCCTATTTTGGATTTTGACAACAAAAAAAAATAGCCACTGGCCCATTATTTATACTCGGTCCAATCCCCAAACCTGAACTCCATCAGGATCCAACAATTTGAAAGAGATTATTATATTTCTAGTGAGAATGCTTCCGTAATTTCTAAAATGCAGTTTCTTACTCGATGGCCTGCCATTTTTTCCTCCACTGCATTATGGGCACAGCAACATCCAGCGTTCACACAACACAAGTCTGCATATGTTGTTGTCCTTTAAAAACTTCCTAAATGAGACAGTTTGGGTATTTTACATGACTTGGCTGATACTGTAATTCAGATGATATTAATAAATCAATCCCTTTCAAACATTTTAAAACCCATTGGATAATATAGAAAAGCAAATATTATCAATCTAGAACGCCCTGGTTTTGTTATTCTTTTATTGTGTGGATGCTATCAAATGTCCTTAGACCCATAGGTAATGGTGAGCAGGGGGAATACTGCTCATATTAACTCATTTAGAGGGCTCTCATTGCATTTGTCCATTTGTGTTGGATCATTGACGAGTCATTGGCCAGTACAGTAAAACTATAAAATAAGTTATTGCCATAATAAATTAATCTATGTTTAAACGCTTATAGGTTGTTTTAAAACTTCTATGATTAAAAGCCTCAGCTCACTAGTAGCACATTAACCACCAGAACATGTTGTAGTATCAGAAGACTTTAAACACGATTGAAACAGTTGACTTATTAAAGATATCAGGTTTTCAACCTACAGTGACCGTGTTTTGATTCAGGTACACAAATGTTGTTCAGAGTCAAGTTTTCATTTTAGTAAGTAGTGTGACTTGTGTCTTTCTTTATTTTTACTGTCAGAGAGTGAACGAGCAGCAGGTTAGGAATGAACAGACTCCCAGAAAAGGTTTTATGATTCTCACCGCTCTAAACACAAAATTAACTGAAACACTGTATTTTTCACTTGTACGCAAGAAATATTGATTAATGCAAAATCTTGTACTGTATATTGTCATATTTTTGATCCTTGAATTAAAGAGAGTACGCTCTAAACTGGTTGTTTAATCATTGAATCATTCTGTATGTTTGTGCTCAACAGGTGGAGTTTGATGATATTCAATGAGTCTAAATATTCAGTGTTTGTCCTCATCAGTAGCCTCAGGTGATGACGGACGCTGGAGCAGAACCAAACAACTGGTTGCACTCTGCACTCCAGTGATATATCAGACATACACACACATATGCAGACACATGCACATACACATTCAGAACTCATGCTCTCGAAACAAATAGTTAAGCAGTTGGGAGGACCCAAGCTACACCCAATGTCCTTAAAACTGTATTTAAGTTCATAAAGGTTATGTCTGGTTAATTTCATGTTAGCCAACTCTGTTTACAATTCTTTTAGTTTCCTGCCATATAAACTGGATGTCAATTTCTGCAAGTTGTATCTCAACCACAGACCTGCAGACTTCTTTTTAAATTCCTTCTGTCTTTAATTGATCTGGTTTCATTCAGGGATTTATATCAACTGTTTGGTACACAGCACACATTTCAAATACGGAAGAATTCAAAAGACTATGAAAGTAATTATTATTTCGGTAAAATAAGGTTAAATTAAATATTTAAGATAGTTGTTAAGATGGGACTGGTTTTTGCTGTTCCTGTCATACCCCCTTTCTCAAGAAGATAAAGCCAGAAGACGTCAGCTCTCCTCCCGCCCCCCCACCCCACACTTCTTCACATTCTTCGACTGGATGTGGACGCTGAAGGGTTTCTGTTTCTAAAATACTACAAATATGATCAATAACTTTGAATCTTGCACGCCAGACCTCTCTGTCGGTCCCACCTCTTCTCTGGCATTGTGTTTTTTCTGATTCCTGGCAATCCTGTGCCGTGTAATATGCCGCGCAGCTCCAGCCACAACTGGTTTTGTGGACTTAAATAATTTACCTTTAAAGCTTGGACTTTTACTTTCTTTTGTGAGTGTTGATGATGTCGTGAAGGAACTCTGTTTTACCATTAGGTTCAGAAAGTCCTGCTTTCTGTGGATGCAGTGCTCGCTTATGAAATGCTGCTGTTCAAAATAAAGCTTTAGGTTTTGCACTAAAGTTTCTCTACAGGAACAAAGCCTTTAAACTCTTCCTTCATACTCTCACGTAATGACTCCGTTTGTAAGGCGTGTTTTAAGGGATATTTTTAGATACAAAGTTGCCAAGCACAACTTGAAGGGAAAACTATATAATAACCACAATTACAGGCTTGGGTAGAGCATCCTTTCTTTCCTCATCACGTTGTTGAGTCTGGTTTATAATCTTTGTCACGCGCTCGCCTTCTGTTTCCTCCACTCTTCCCATAAGTCACTGCTGCAGCATTTATGCAGGCCGGTAAAGCAGAAATTCCAAAACACCGTCTCAAACGAAAGAAGACTTAATTCAACCCGTGAAATGCTGTACAGCACAAGTAAACAGCAGCCAAGACCCTTCTGGACTATCTCCATAGCAACAGAGTCTGTCTGAGGGAGGGTGCTTATGGAAGTTCACAATAAATTTTATTATCTGATTTCCTTTAGTGCTCTCCCGCAGACTTTTGATATGAGTTTTAGCCTTCAGGGCATTACTCACAGTCTGTCATTGTGCGTATGTTTGTGTGTGTGTGTGTGTGTGTGTGTGTGTGTGTGTGTGTGTGTGTGTGTGTGTGTGTGTGTGTGTGTGTGTGTTGTACATGTGTTCGGTGTCAGTTTTAATCACAAGATAAAATGTTATGGAAGTGTATCTGTTCATTCTCGCTTGTGTATGACATGTGAGGAGACATGGGCCTGTGTGTGTGTGCGTGCGTGCGTGTGCGTTTGTGTGTGTGTGTGTGTGTGTGTGTGTGTGTGTGTGTGTGTGTAACCCAGTATAACTGACATCCCTTCTATGGTGTAATTTGTCCAAGAGGCCCAAGGCAAAGAAGTGTTTCCAGCCCTCCCACTTTCCTCCTCGTACTCTTCATCCTCCTCTTCATCCTCCCTCTCTCTCTCACTCCATCCCTCTCTCCTCCTCCATCTGTCTGTTTCTGTTTCTCCTGGCGGAGCAGTGAGCGATGTGACCTCCTGTCTCTGAAGGACAGAGTTTCCAGGGATTTGGAGGAGAGCTTAGACTACCTCTCCAATGCGCCTCGAGAATGGAGAAAAACTTACCAGCAGGCACAAATAAAATAAAATATGCTTTGTTGCTTGTATGAACACAAACATAGATAGCTGCCTACCCTTCCTTATTTATTATTAGAAGCTTGAACACATAGGCTTGAACACCCTTTCTGCCAGAAATCTGCACACATCACTGAGGCGTGAATACTCACATATGCATGCACGCTCACACACCAGACTGTCTGTCATAAACACTCACATTTAAACGGTGAACACTGACTTGTTGTTCCAGAAACAAATAAAAACCACAAAAGCAGGCTTAAACTCTTTCTCTGTCTTTCTGTGGCTCTTAACTCTCGCAGAAGAGTATGTGTCACTTGTCACTTTTGCACACACAGATACAGCTCATATCTAAGGCATCAATCACGCCCTTGAGCCATCTCAGTCTCTCATCACAGTATCTCATTAAAAGAAAGCTCTCTGGAGAGGAACTAATCAGAACAAACCTCTTAAACAAACTAAAGGACAATTGCATAAAGTTGTCACCATCTTACAATCATATGCATCCATGATCATCATCCACCTTTATTATAGTCATAAGACTATCATCTAACCTGCTCCAAACCATCTTTTACCTCTGACAGCCTTGAAAGAAATCCCAAATCCACAGTGCTGAGACGGTCTTGAGTCCCTAGCATTGGTGAAACGCCAATACCTCATTTCTGGAGCCGTCAGAGGGCTGATGAAGTAGAGAACAAAGAGGCTACTGGGTGGGCTTTCAGAAGAATCGACTCGCGGAGGGTTTACTAATTTCTCAAAGCCCTAGCACACTGGTTCAAGAAGGATGGAGAGATTGATGTGACAACTCTCTGACTAGCCCTCCGGGTGGCTCAACCGGGCCTTGAGGCAGCGCTGAGGAATGAGAGAGTACACAGCCATGAGTGAACTCATAATTGCAAGTAGAGCGAATGAAACCACACGTACAAACAAGATAAATGTGTCAAGTGTGCATCTATATCTAACCTGGGATAGTTTTAAGGAAACCATCAACATTGTCATCATCACTTTCATCACAATAAAAAAAACAAGAACCACTGTTTTCTGTATAACCGGTAGAATATAGTTTCTACTCGCCCTGTTTGAGGCTCAGAACGTGAGCACTAAATGTTGTGCATGGGGTGGAGTGTTTTGTAGAGCAATTCATATAGCCTGATTCTTATTCTTGTTGTACACGGTAGCTTAATCACGCATACAGTCTTTGACCTGCTTTTTAACCTTATCTAAAGGCATTCATTTGAATTCCTTTGTGAATACGCCTCTCTGATTTAGGCTAAATGAGATTGAGAGGATGTATATCCTGACTGGCATTCAGTTTTATTCTACTTCTCAATTCTCCTCCACAGTATATTCCTCTTTAGATGCATTCTTTCACGTTTTCCCAAATTTGCCACAACTGAGTTAGAGTCAATATAATGCATGCGTCTGACACAAAATAAATCTTCAGATCACTCTATTTGAAATGTTTAGCTTGAGAAAATCAAAAATTACAGGACAGAATGAGCCGCAGTTTCTGTCCTGATTGGTCCAAAAAACTCAACAGACTAATTAACTCCAACAAACAAACAATTGAGCTGGACATCATCTCAGCATCATAAACACCTCAACGCTATTAATTTCACATCAGAGTACAACTTTAAAAAATGTAAACATCACAGCTTTAATGTGAAAGCACAGAGAGTGCACAGATCAGTTCATAAAGTACAGTTGAATAAAGTAGGCAAAAAAAATGTATTCCAAAATCCATCTAAACTGTATGAATTTAAAAGAATCTGACATCAGGAATATACTTTTTCAGAGCCTGACTCACTATATCATCATCAGATTCTGCACCATAACAATTTTGTGTCACGGCATTCATCATCTTCATCATCCTTGACATCATCTTCCATGCAGCAGCATTTGGCCCGATGTGATGCTACCGTCATCATTGTCATCCTCGGTGTTCCTATCACATCCACTTTCAAATTTTTTGTCTCATTATCACTGACAGCAGTGACTAATGGATATAATGTGCTTTACAGGAACTGATACAACATCTACTGGATTGCAAACGCTCTCCCATTCACTCTCTGTGCGAGCCGTGTGTGAGCCTGACAGGAGAATGAGTGAGGCATAGAAAGGAAGTTATGTTTATAACAACCCCAGCGCTGCAACTCGTCATATACAGCAACATTTCCCCTCAGTGTATTTACGTACCTACAACATAGTTTCCCTTTTATGGGCTAACCATAGCTGTTGCACGACAATTCATCTTCTGACTCACTTTGGCTTTTTCTCCTTTGTTCTGCTCGTGTTCTGTTTGCTTTACCTTCACCCTCTCTCACGCACCCACCCTCCCGCTCTCTGTTGTTTTTCCCGTCTTTTTTAATCTGCTATTTGTTTCTGTCCGTCTCAGCATCTATTTTCTGCTCTGTCACTTTCTGTTTGTCGCTGTCCTGTTGCTGTTTCCATCCATTTTCGTTTTTACATTTCATGTGGCTGTTTGGCTCTTCTTCCTTATCTCCCTAGTTTTGCCGGAATCACAGGTATGACCTTGGTGACTTTGGAGACCAGATGCTACTAGAGTAATAACCTTCTTTCTGTTTGTTTTTCTCCCCCTCCTCTCCTCATCCAGACTCAAATGACAGTCATCAGAACCTCACTCTGTCTTACAGGGAACACTGCTGCTGTAATTTCCCACTTGATCTTTTTAATGTCCCTCCTTACTCCCCCACTCTTCCACTACACACCTCCTGCGTTCCTCCTGGGGGATTCTGGGGTGAGTCTTTGCTCTATAAAATGGCTACTGAAGCAGAGACCCTCCCCACACTCAAACATGCACCAATTTACCTGGGGCCCCCCTTCCCTTCCCAACCAAGACCTCCTTCACTGATCCAGAACACAACATCCTCGAAATGATTCACATTTGAAATGCAGGAGAAAAAGAAGCTTGGCTGGCTGAGTCTGCTTTGTTTGCTATCGATCTGAGAGACAGTTGACCTGCAATGAGATCTGAGCCTACGCTACACAGTCAAATCAAATGTGTATTGTATCATATACTACAATAAATTAGAGTATAGATAAGAATATACATTTTCAAAATGTGTCAAACTTGGAAAATATTTGATTTTATAGGTGATTTTAATTTTACTATAGACTTTGGAAGTAAATGGTTTCTTGTATTTTCTTTGATATAACATTGTATATCTGCAGGTTTGGATCAACTCTGGCTTCACAAAACATGATTTGAATGAATGTAATGTGCATATTTACCGTATAATATAAAACGTGGACGTTCTCTGTGTGCGTGTGTGTGTGTGTGTGTGTGTGTTTGTGTTTGTGTATTTGTGTTTCAGTGGTGGCACGACAGCTCATTTTGAGTATCCATTTGTAATTTTTACTTCAAGAGTAAACAAATGCCTCTCCTTTAATTCCTTCCTGAGATGATGAGCAGCATTTGGTGTTTTGGCGAGATAATCAAGTGACTAATTGTAGAGCGTCAAATTTTTGCCAAAGGGGGCGGCGTTGGATGCACTGGCAGGGAGAAATCCTATTTTCCCCGGCTGATTTTTCCAAGGAGGTTAAAGAGGAGAAGGTTAGAAAAAATGAACACAATTACAGAAAATTAGAGAGGGAGACATTTGCATAGAACATTTTTTGTTTGTAGACGATTCATGGACAAAAAATGGAATTGTATTGACAAAAGAGATAAAGGAGTCCCAGCTGCTTGTGTAGCCATTAGTGATAATATTGTCTGTGTCGTGTGTGTATGTGTGTGTGTGTGTTTTGAACTGATTGGGGCATGTGTTAGCTTGTGAGTGTATTGTGTGTGTGTGTCTGTGTGTGTGTGTGTATGTGTGACCACATGTGTTATCTATCTTTCACTGTCTGTCTCTGCTTATGTAAGTGTGTGTGTGTGTGTGTGTGTGTGTGTGTGTGTGTGTGTGTGTGTGTGTGTGTGTGTGTGTGTGTGTGTGTGTGTGTGTGAGAGAGAGAGATTGCTTGTGGTTTATGCATGTCAAATGTCTCTTGTGAGTCTGCTTGTGTGCGCACAAGCAGTAGTTTGCACATCAGTGGTCTCGTAATCTGTCTCTCGCTGGCTTTTGTGTGTTTTTGTCTGGAGCGTGTCTAGGAGTATCACTGTTATCAGATGCTACTGTATGTGTATGTCTGGGTCGTTTTGCGTTCATCTGTCTTTATAAGCTTTGTAA